>NW_007775610.1:0-2188 GCF_000696425.1 Galeopterus variegatus | reverse complement strand
ACACATGGATAACATTAATAGTCACGCATGGTAATACAGGTATTTAAATGAGTTGATAATAATAGCTGTGACTGAGCATTTAAATAACATGCAGAACATCTAGTTCATTCTTAGCATATTAAATATGTCATTGTCATTATTAAACATAGAATTAAGAGCTGTTACAAGAACAGATATGAATAAGGGAAAAGGGAAGAGATCAAATAGGATAGAATTCCAGAGAAAACAAGAATTATAAGATAGGCTATATATTTGAACAAGATTTTTAAATTGAATATATCTAATAATTCAGCATCAACCATAAGTTTTACTATTGTCTTTACCACCAGGTGAATATTAATTTCATAATGAGATTAAAATTATCACAGTGTTAATCAGTTGTTTACTAAATGCTTCCTGTAAATTACTGTATGTTTCCAGCTTCACTGCCTGCCCTTTATCACATTTTATTCTCTCAACAAATGTACAAGGTGCCCAGGAGCAAACGAGGCTACCAACGGGAAAACAGTTGCAAGAGGCTCATTAATGTGCACGAGACACACTGTGGTAGGGTCAGGACTTGATTCTGAACTTTCTAGTGCAGGAATTAGTTCTTTCCACCAAGGAGTTCATGTTTGGAGAAAATTCACCAAAACACTGGTCTGTTGAGCTGACTTTACACTCAGTATACAGCTACTTTAAAGTATTCAACCCAGAAAGGCCACACTAACTGAAACTACCAAATAAAGCTATAGAAATATAATGGAGAATTAGACTTTTTTTTATTGAGTCAAAATTGATTATACATACTTTAGGGGTTCAACACTGAGATATGTTGATCAAATCAGTATTACTAGCATTTATATTGTTACAAATCATAATTACTCTTTACGCCCCTTGTCCAATCTCTCCCCATACCCCTCTTCTTCCCCCTCCCCCCTCTAATCACCCTAGATTTCTTCTCTCCCTCTGAAAGAACAATGGTTACTCTGTTGATTTCCTGCCCAAATGATCTGTCCAATGCTGAGAGGCGTGATTAGTTCCCCCAGTACTATCATAGAGCAGATGCCTCTTCCATCACTCTGAAATGGGCTCTGTGGAGAGAGACATCTTCCTCATTTCTTTATCTCTGCTGGTGATTCTCCCTGTGTCAATGCACTCCAGTGGGTGGTGGACCATCTGTGTGGTGGTTGTGGCGTCTAGCAGCCTTCGTGGTGGCTATGGTTATGGTGGTGGCCATGGTGGACCACCCACATGGAGGAGATGTTTTTGGCTTGCTCCTTGGTGCTGGCAGTGTGTCTGGTTGTAGAGAGTGTCCGATCCCCGGCTCCATACCCTGGTTCCCTGAGTGGTTCCCAAGGCACTGGCACAGTGTGCCTGGTTGTGGGAGGGGAAGTCCGGTCCCTGGGTCCATACCCTCGGACCCCAGGTGGGCCCCAAGGTGCTAGCATGGTGTGTCTGGTTGTGGGAGAGGGATCCAGTCCCCTTCTCCATGCTCCAGGTCCTCGGGAGGGCCCTGCGACACTGGCACAGTGTGCCTGGTTGTAGGAGGTGGGGCCAGTCCCGTTCTCCATGTCCCAGGTCCCCAGGCAGGCCCCAAGGTGCTGGTGTGGTGTGCCTGGTTGTGGGAGGGGGGAATGGATAATTAGGCTTTAATTTTACAGTCTTCTCCTCCTTATGTTCAAACTCAATAACTATTCTAAATATAAACAATATTTTATGAGGGACCAAAATCGTCATTATGCATACATATAGTAGACAACAATGTGTGTACCATATCATAAATATTAAAGAATAAACTTACAGAATTGTCAATTATTTATTTCAGACCAAATAATGTTCCCTTTTACCTTATGATGTAAATGTATAACATGACTAGGATAAATGTATTCTTAAATAACATAGCTGTGGGGCAACAGAAAATTCAATAACAATTTCTAGGGGCATTTATCATTACAGTTTATTTTCTTTTGCATATAGACATGGGAAAAGAACAAAAGCTTCATTTACTTCATTTTCTGTAAGGTTTTTCTTGACTGACTGCTACAATCGTAGGTTTCAACAAGCCCTGGAGGAGCTTATTAACCCCACTTTTTGTAAAACTACGTCCCTGGGTCAATTAATGTACCACATAAAAGAATTTTCTATTACTAGCGATAGCATGGAAATAGCAGAATACTGCAGCTTGTAACTCAGGAACAGACAATAG
>NW_007775609.1:1283-3723 GCF_000696425.1 Galeopterus variegatus | reverse complement strand
GGCATTTCTGGTTTGGGCCAACTGTTGGAAAGCGTTTCCTTACTAAAATCTCTCTGCCTGTAGATTCTGCACATTGGTTCGATTTGGGTGTATATACGTTACAGTACCCAAAGTGAGGAGCAGATGAAATGAGATCTTGTTACTTTCCATACATCAACTTAATTTTGGTTTTAAGCCAAAATTCTGGGTACAGAATCCCATCTCAGCCCTTTTGGGGACTTTGTTCTGTTCTCCTCCAGGGCATATAAAGCTTATTGAGATTACACAGAGCCAAAGTTTTGAAGGAGGTGTCCTCTGTCTTCTGTCTCCTCATGTTTCTGGGGTGATATTCATTGTCTGTGGCCACGTGATCCCTTTGGATCCAGGATTCTTTGATGCTTCCTTGAGATGCTGGGACATAGGAATCCTCTGGGGAGGTGAGAGTGTGGGGCTTCTGGTCTTATCTCCTGGATGTATCCCTTAGCCGTTCCTCTCTGGGGTCCTTCCACTCCCAAGAGGGCCTCTGGAAAGAGAAGTTCAGGTTCCTCCCTGCTCTGAGACTTCTAGATTTCTTTCTGTTCTCCTCAGGGCTCTCAATCCTGCTTGCTTTTAGCTTGTCTGCTTCTTCCCTTGAACAAGCTCCTTCCTTCAACTTTTTCTGAAAACTTTCTAATTCTCCTTGGAAATGAAAGCCAAGAAGGGTTATTAGCTGGTTAGGCTCTCTGCCCTGCCTTCTGCCCGCCCTGATGCAATGAACCAGTTGGCTGTCTGATTGAATGGGAGGAAGGGAAAGAACAAAAATGTTTTTGATATCTTGAAATATCCAGCACATGCCGCTTCCTTGTGGGCCTCCTATGCAATGATAAACAACATGTTATAACCTGAGTGCTGTGAGCCCAGCAGGTCTCCCCTCCAGGTCTGTATCTGTACTGCCCTCACTGTTTCTCACCTGACACGGCTTTCTGTCATGCTGTGGCATCCAGACCAGTGCTCAAACCCACCACGTGCCAGCTGCCTTCTGTTGGCAGCGCACTTCTCAGGCTTCAGCGTCCTCATGTGTGAAACGGGCTAGTTTTGTCTTCCTCCTGGGGTTGTTCTGACGGTTAGGATGGGATCATGCAGGCAGAGCAACTTGCATGGTACATGGGGCAAGAGTTGTCATTCTAACATGGGCCTCTGGCTCACTTACAATGGAAAGTCCACACAGACTTGTCTTGACCGGTGGGATAGGCGCTACCCTGCTTCTGGCCTGCCTGCACTCACAGAAGTCAGAAGAAGTCAAGAAGAAAGAAAGAAGTCAAGTTCCCAAATGTACCCATACTACAGCTCATGTGTGCTCTCCCACACCCACCAGAATACTTCTTTATTTCCTTATGGTGGATTTAATCTTCCTTATGTGCCTCCATCTACATGAGAAGCAGGACAGGTATAAAATGAGGGTGGACTTTAAATTAGCCAATATCGTTCTACTCCAATTTAAGTAGCATCTCGAGGATGACACGGTCTCCTCCAGGGACATGCACAATTGTCCCTATTTCTTCACCCTTCCCATCCTATGTCCAATTCTAAGAGTACAGGCCTGGGAGAGGGGTGGGGAGCTCATAATACCTCCTACCAATAGGAGAGGGGGCTTAGGAATCATCCTCAGTGTCTTTGCTGGTCTCTGCTACATAGGGTCAAGTTTGTCTGGGTTCCCAGGACCTTGTGCTAATGTGTACTAGGTGTGGCTGGTAAATTAGTGACCTATTCTTGACTTACTCAGGCTGCAGTCTTCCTGTGCATGGGCCCCACTCTGGTCTTGTGGATGCTGCAGCTTTCCCAGAGTTCTGTTGTTATTCCTATTCAGCAAGGTCCACTTCACCCCCAACATGAAAACCTGCTTTGCAAAGTTCCCCAACCAGACTCAGCCACATTCTGTGCTCCTCACCTCTCTGGGTGTGTGAAAGTTCACTAGGACATCACACACAGGCTGTGGGACCCAGCCACTTCTCTCTGCCACTGCTGTGCTTTCACCTCCAGCTTGCTGCAAGGGCTCCCGGGGCAGCAACCCTTGCCAAGACTTCAGATGGACAAAGCCCCTCTGCTTTTGACTTCCCGCTTCATCTAACATTTTGTTTCAATTAGGAGTGCTTTTGGCCATAAGTAACAGCAACCCTGACTAACAGTAGTGATATAAAAATCACAAGGGTATTCACAAGGTTCTGGAGCAGGTGGCATCAAGAATGGTTTAGCAACTCCGTGAGGTCACTGGGAGCCCAGGTCCTTTCCCTCTTTTCCCTCTGTTATCCTTGGTACCTACTTTCCTCCTTCCTGTCAGCTAGTCATCATAAAATAGCTGCCTCAGCTCCACACATCGTGTCATGTTTAAGGAAGGAACATGTCAAGTCATGAAAAGTCCTAACAGCGTTTCCCCTCTTGTGCTGGTCCCTTTATTTAAAAATGAAACATCCTTCCCAGAAGC
>NW_007775609.1:0-704 GCF_000696425.1 Galeopterus variegatus | reverse complement strand
TGTGTCATGTTTAAGGAAGGAACATGTCAACTGAAAAGTCCCAACAGCGTTTCCCCTCTTGTGCTGGTCCCTTTATTTAAAAATGAAACATCCTTCCCAGAAGCTCTAGAGGAAACTTACATCTAATTGGCCAAAACTAAGTCACAGAGCCACCTCCAGGTTCAAGGGAGGCTGGGAAAGAGTATTTGGTCTTCCAGCCTCTCTTGGAGGAGGTTACTGGGGAGTCGGAAGTTGGGAGTACCTCGTGAGTGATCCCCCAACAGTGTCTTCCACCCGTCTGCCCCTCGGGGGCTTTGGAGTAGAAAGGAGCAGAGGGACCATCTGCCTGGCCACTGCTACCCCTAGGGGCACGGGCAGTGGTGGCAGGGTGTTACCTCTAAATTCCTCATGCAGACACTGTGAGGATTAAAAAGAGTCTGTGTAAAGCACTTAGCATCATACCTGGCACAGAGTAAGCACTCAATAGATGTTAGCTATTATCGTTCTTTTTATTGACAGTATTATTATTATTATGAGCAACTCTGCATTTTTCTCCTTTCTGTACAACTCTGGGCCAGAAGCAACAGGCTTTCCGCTTCTTCTCTGACACAAGCTAACTTCCCCTACTCCATATCTACATTTTTTCTGCCACAGGAAGCAAAGCTCCATGATCAAGCCAGGCTTGCTTCTGAATGCTGCATAAAGCTTAAGTAGAGAATATACAA
>NW_007775608.1:0-3723 GCF_000696425.1 Galeopterus variegatus | reverse complement strand
TTTTTTTTTTTTTTTTGTCCTTTGTGAGACCGGCCGTACGGCGCTCAGCCAGTGAGCGCTGTGAGCGCACCAGTCATCCCTATATAGGATCCGAACCTGCGGCGGGAGCACTGCTGCGCTCCCAGAGCCGCACTCTCCCGAGTGCGCCACGGGCTCAGCCCAGGAGGCATATCTAGTATTGTTTTTGGAGCAAAGTTTTATTTTGTCTTAGCATCTTAAGGCTAATGTTTATAATGAGGGCTCTACATTTATTTGGGTAGTCCCTTTAACTTCTAATAGCTTCTATATCATGAAGTTAAATGATGGATACGGATAGAACTGTGGATCTTATTATCAATATTGTTTGTTCATAAATTATCTTGATTAAAAAATTTTAATATGGATGAAACCCTGGCTTTTATTGTCAGAACAGTACAAAGAAAATTTTGTCTTCATTCAGATACTAGGATAGTTAACTTTTGTCTTGCACTGTTTTTAAAGAAAATTTATACTTTTTTGAGGTAGTGCGAAAAACATATTAACCTCTGAAGTCATCATATCTATTTTTATAAAACTTACACACTTTCCTGGCTATATACCAGGTTAGGTGAGATTGGTGAGCCCCCTTTATAGTTAACAAAGTCCTGCTGATTGCTTCAATTTCAGTCTTTGAGAGAATATGAAACACTGTGATATTAAAAAAACCAAAAAACTATAAATGAAACAACTTCTCAACTACCCATCAGGTTCTTAGTAGCTTTAAATTGCTCTAATAAATTAAACTGGATTATATTTGAACGTACAAATTCAGATTACAGTTGTCTTTTTCAGGTGTACATTTCCCTTTTTGTTTATGGATCCATCTTTGGATGTTTGTGGCATCCATCTGTTCATTGAAAATGTGAGGATTAAAGTTATAAAATGTTAGCTCAGATTGGCAAAGCTAAAATTGCTTTGCTTTTTGGGTGAGCAAATTCTAGTCATGTACTTCATAGTTCAAGCTGTAAAGAGTACAGGATACCTAAGAAGGGAGTGAAAGCCTGATTGTGAGAGTGAGAGCTTCACTCAGTTGAGTATGCTCTCTTTGGCTGAATACTTAGCTAGATGTTGTGAGATCAAAAGTTGAGGGTGGGGGAAATGGAAATAACCTATATTGTTCTGTTACACGTATTAATCCCTGCCTTCGAACTGCTGACAGTCTCTTCAGGGAGAAGAGTCTAGGTTTTTCTTTTTTTTAACCACAGCTGGTTCTCATTTTAGCTGGTCTGTTTTACAATTTTGAGTTCTACATGAGAGTCTGTGTCAAATGTCAGTGAACTGCAGCTTTCAGGCCAAATTCAGCTTGCTGACTGTTTTTTGAAAATAAAGTTTTATTGGAATGTGGCCACGCCCATTTGTTTATTCATTGTGTATGGCTGCTTTAGCACTACAGTGGCAGATCTGAGTAGTTGTGACAGTTGCAGGAGACAGCAATATGGCCTACAAAGTGAAAAATATTTACTATCTGGCCCTTTACAGAAAAAGTTTGCCATCCCCTAGTCTATGCCAGTAAAATCTGTATATGAAACTGACTACCTTCAATTAATCAACCAGTATTTACTGAGCACCTTCCATGCTGTTAGTCAGGTACAGTGGAACCATTCTATAATCCAGATAAGACTTGGGTGAAATAGGAAACATGACATTATATATAGCAGCATTATGTGTAACATAATATAAACTTAAGTTGTACCAAACATACATTTAGAAAATAAGAAGGCATACAGTGTATGAATTTGATGTTTCAGACACTATGTAACAAGGGGACTTTGTAAAGAGAGAGTTCACTGTAAAAGGGTGAGCAAAGACTCATAGCATGGCATGGGTGAAGGGATGGGGAGGTGGGGTAGAAGACAAATAATAAATTGTGGGAATAAATAATTAGAGGTCATCTGATGTAATGCCTTCATTTTATATCCATTTCCCTCACTTTATATTCACGCATACTGCTACACAGTGATAATAACACCAATAATAATAATAAATAACAGCTGACAATTAGCACTATGTACCAATCACTCTTCTAAGCTCTTACATATGTTAACTCTTTAAATGCTCACAGGAATGCTATGAAGTAGGTAATATTATTATTCTCATTTTGCAGATTAAGAAATGGAGGCAAGAGAATTTAAGTAACTTACCCAAGTTCACACAGCTAATAAATTGCAGAGTCAGGATTCAAATCTAAGTGATCAGCCTCCAGAGACTAAACTCTTAATTGCGTGCCTCTCACTATATCTAAATCATTTCTGTGTCTCCTGCAATCTAGATAATGGGCTTTACTGGGGCAGGGTTTATTCTGCTCACTTTCTATATCCAGTCTCTCACACAATGCCAATTGAATGAATTAGTTCATGACAGTTGCATTCGAAAAGTGTCTTGTTCACTTTTTATTATAATTATAAGCAGAGCACTTAACTTTTCATATTAAGAATCTTACTTGTGTTAATAAGCTATAGAAGACCCCAAATTACTCAGATATAGCCAGTGTAGTATCGTGTTGAAGGACACCCTGCTTTTTAGGAGCAGATAATTAGGTTCAGTAGACACTTTTATCAAAAGCATAAAAGATTTTCAACTACATTTTAAAAGGATTTCGTCCAGAAGGATTATAAAAGGGGTCCAGAAGGCTTTGTGACTTACATTAAATTAAACCATTTCTCAGAAATTCTAATTACTAAAAATTTTACTCTGTTTTTAAGATAGAAGTCCCTAAAACTATAACCAACTATTCAGTCATTGTGGTTTGTTCATTATAATGTTTAAAATCAATATAAAGTTTGACATTATTGTTATGAATAACAGAAGCTTTGAAATTTAAAAAAATCTTACTCAAATATTTCTCCTTTGGGATCAGAAAGTCAATGTACATGACTATTCTTATCTCTTGAGCATTTTTTTTCCTGCCCAGGCTATTCAAATCCTTGGAAATTATCTTTACCTGGAACAAAACCTATACAAATTGCATGATCCAACTCAGTTGGCCATGCTCAAGCAGTGATGATAAGGTAGTGGTGATGATTGGAAGGAGGCTAATGCTTACTGAGCATTCCCATGTGGCATGTATTAAATCAAGCATGTTACGTGGATTCATTTAATCTTCACACAGCCCCATGTGGTATACAAATTATTATTTTCATTTTACAGATGAGGAAACCAAAGGTGAAATAACTTTAACTAGCTCAAGGTCTCAGAAGTAAGATTTAATTAGGACACCAGCTTCTAGTTTCTGCTAATAGCAGGTTACGTTATTTGGATCAACTGTACTATTGAAAAATGCTGGTTAAACATTTGTTTTAAACCATCTAAAATGCATTGAAGAGCTAAAAAGACAATGGGGACCTCCCAGGACAATTTTTAAAATGAAATCCCACACATAAAGAAAAACAGAATGTAACAGTACCAAAGCTGCTCCTTCCTGAGGGCATTTTCCTGTACCACCCTCAGGCAAGAGGGGCTGAGGTCAAGCTCCAGGGCCCACCAAAAGCAGAAAGTGTCAGAGGAGATCTTCCCCATTTCATGCAGGAAGCTTAAAGGGCTCACCCTCAGTGTAAAGGCAAACTAGATGTAAAGCTGCTCCTTCTCCCTCAGCCCCAGAGAACTGAAGAGGAGCCTTCTTGGAGCTAAGCAAAAGAGGCAGGAGAAAAAGGAAAAGTGGAAAAAGTTGTGACCATAGACGAGCTCTGGCATAGATTGAACCCTGGG
>NW_007775607.1:3244-3724 GCF_000696425.1 Galeopterus variegatus | reverse complement strand
CTTGTGTTTTAGTAGTTTTTCATTTTAAGGTGTATTTCACAGATTTTATTGCTGAGGGCAAGGCTAAAATAGCATTAAGTTAAAAGAAAATTATTCTTTTTAAAAAATGTTAAGTACATAGAGGTGCATGTGGCCACAGCAAATATTATGAAGATCGTATGCAAATGACTAGATTTAGGAGACATTGCTGGAAGCAAAATATACTCTGTCATAGAATACTATAAATCACTGAATTTATATGAGCATTAAACATATGAATGTTACTTTGGGCACATCCTTTCAATTTCTTGGGTCTCAGTTTACCCACAATACAGGGGTTGGACTAGATTAGGGATTCTCAGCTCTGCCTTCACCTTTGAGTCACCTGGGAAAATTTAAAAAATACTGATGCCTTATATCCCAAAGAAATGACAATGGTGGGGGCCGGCCCGGTGGCGCACTGCGCTAGTGCGCCGCTTGAGAAGCGCGGAGGCGCTCCCG
>NW_007775607.1:0-1957 GCF_000696425.1 Galeopterus variegatus | reverse complement strand
AAAAAAAATACTGATGCTCGAGATCCTTTCCAAATCAACTCAATTAACAACTCTAGGGGGCTGGTCCAGATGTCAGTATCTTTGGAAAGATTTTTCAGTGATTGTAATGTGTAGGTGGGATTGAGAACCACTAAATAATATGGTGCCTGACGTTCTTCCCAGATCGAAGATTAATTAATTTTCTGATCCCATGAATAGACTATAAATGCTAAGTAAGGACTGAGTCAGTAACAGTGGAGGAGGCTCGTTGTTTCCTTCAGGCTCAGCCGTAATGAATGTGGCTTTGACGCACTTTCCAGGCCTGGGTCAACAATGGTCTAGAGCTCCCCGAGAGCAGAGACTATGTCCTTTATCTGGGTTTTACCAGTTCCTACCACAGTTCTTGGTATAGACAAGGTGCTCAATAAATGTCGGATGAAAGAATGATAGATTGAAATTCAAAACCTTGATTTTTATCACAATTAATCAAGTGGTCAGAAATTGGTCCATCCTAACCAAACTCACAAGAGATTGATTTTATTACCAGGATTACAGTTTATTAGTTTGTAAAGGGAGCTCTTCTGGGTCCAGAAGTGAAACCAATCTCTGTTCCAGAGCATTCTCTTCCTGGTGAACAAGATCAGAAGGTCATTTGGTGATCAGAGAACAAAAGGTAGATCCTCTTATGTGCTATTTCCATCAGGCTCTGAAGATCTGATGGCTTGGCCTCCCTTTCTTTAGGGCTATTTTTAGGCAGGGTTAGGATCCGTCATCTGGAATCGGAGTGCCTGTTGGACCTCCTGGTGACACACTGGTCGATATTCACTTTCCAGCTTTCCCTTTTCAAATATTCCTGCGACCACCACCCTGCCAGTTACGCTCCTTGTTTCCACAACACACTGTTTTCTAAGTCACATTGTTTCACTGCTTGCTAATGACATACTCAGGAGAAGCACTTTAATCTCTTCAGTAAGGTCACTCCAAATCACTCTGCAAGATGGGTTACTTCTGGAAAGCTGCCCTGTAGACAGCTAATCCTGTCCTTGCAGGCTTGACTTACGGAGATGGCATCCGCTGACCTTCCATTTTTGAGAACCATCTTATTTTGAGGACTGTAGTGCTTTGCCCAACAGCTACAATTACCATGACTAAAAATACTTCAGAGGGTGAAGAATCTTCAAGGAGACTTTGCAACCTGGACTATTTTCCTCCTACTTTTGTACCATATTTCAAGGCACTAGCCTTGTTCCCGTGCTGAGCTGCATATTACCTGCCAGACCAATATTTCACTTTATAGTTGATTGGAAGCCAATCTTTACACTGAACCTTGTGATTATTACATTTCCCCCCAAATGTACTCAATAGCGATTTTCCTGATAGCACCATCACCACTTACCCACCATCCACAAAATTAGCCACCTTCCCTGTGCATCCTGCCAAGGCTGCATTTTTCCCATGGAAATGTAAGCTTCCATCCATGCATGTCAGCCGTAATCCTCCTGCGTGCCATCTCCAGCTCCCACCCCTGACAGTATAATGGAGAGCTTCCAACAAACCTAGGATCAGAGAAACAGAGCTGCATTTGTGTTGCCTAGAAGCTGGTGTTTGTCTAGAGAAGAGAACAGTATGGAACGTGCAGCTGCAGGTCCAAACTGAACTGTGTGTATGTTTCTACATCTTGTTATGCCATTGACTCGATGAGCTGTGTGAGCGTCACTCAGAGTCACTCATCTGCCAGGAGGTTGTCAGCCCCTGATTTCAGGCATAAGCTTGTTGAGCTCCACTACTCCCTGCCCCAATTTCTTACCATCTTTAAATAAAAAGAAATGCTCTGCCATATAAAAAGGTTAGAGTAACTCTGAGGACTTGCTGTCATATTAAGGAAACTCTTCCCTAAAATTAATTTACATTTTCCTCCTACACTTTCAGTCTAACTGGACCATAGGGGAAGTGTGTGTGTGTGTGTGTGTGTGTGTGT
>NW_007775606.1:1843-3724 GCF_000696425.1 Galeopterus variegatus | reverse complement strand
CTGATAGGCAATGATGTTTAGGACAGCTTTGGCAACAGAGGTGGTATTATTGGTGTCAGCAGCAATATCAGTCCAAGTTGAGACACCTCATCCAGAACTCTCGACCTTGGTACTGGTCCCTCTAGCACTGGCATTAACACCTCTGTTCTTTGGCAACCTTGGGCAGACATCCACTGGGTGATAGCAAGATAGGGCCTCCTATGGTCCCTGGTAACAAAGCTACTACTTTAACATCAGTGTTGAGAAGTTGTGTGTGTGTGTGTGTGTGTGTGTGTGTGTGTGTTTGTGTGTGTGTGTGTGTGTGAGGGGTCTTCAAAAAGTTCATGTCAAGAGTCATGTTATCTTTCAATTTCATTTTTCCATGAACTTTTTGAAGTACCCTTGTATTTGTGTGTGCTTAATCTTCAATCTCTGGGGGGTTTATCCTGCAGAAGGACCCCAACCTCTCAAACTGTTTCCTATATTGATTTTACAAAAGAAAGAAAAATAGAGTTCAAGACTTTGACCTGGCTAGAAAACCTAAAAGGAAGCTTGAATTTCAAAGCTTCTGCTGGGTCTTATTGTTGTAACAAGTGTACATCTATAGAAAGATGCCTTCATAGGGTCCTCAAATTATGAATCAGGTCTTAAAAATGATGTTTTTCTATGACATAAATTATATATACAAGTAATATTTTTTCAGTGTGAAGATAGAAGGAATACGAAGGGCAACTGCTCCTGCTTTTCAAAATAATGTAAATACTGATATTAAAAGAGGTTGTGCAAAGGATGATAGCGAAGTGTGTCTGAAACCACATAACTGGTGTGAACTAGTCTTACTTCTTTGTACTAGTGTGTTGTTTTGCAGGAGACCCTGAGCATGTGCAGGAGAGGAAGGTGGTGAACTGAGCACTAGAGGAACAAAATTCCCCACTAGCAGAACCAAAAGTCTGGAAACTTAACCACCAGAGCCAACTCTGAAGCCAGAGTTCCCACAATAAAAAAGATCCAGTGCCCATCACTTCCATACCAAATATGGATAAATCTAAAGCAAGCCAATCAAACCCCACCACCTCAAGACTTCTTTGTTCTTTCCCTAGCTTCCCAACCCCTTGAAAAACATGCCCAGATGCTAGACTGGGGAGACAGATTTGAGCCTTACTTCCTGTCTCCTTGTTGGTTGATCTCACAATAAGGCCCTTCTTTTTCAAAAACTGGTGCCATGGTTTTGGCTTCTATGCTTGCTGGACAGTAATACCTTGCTTGGTGATGGAGTTTAGTTGCATTGTCCCTTCCAAAACTCATGTGGAAATTTGATCTCCAATGTGGCAGTGCTGGAAACTGATTGAGTCATGGGGCTGGATCCCTCATGAATGGATTAATGCTCCCCTGGGGGCAGGGGGAATTAATGAGTGAGTTCTCACTCTATTAGTTCCTGTGAGAGCTCATTGCTTAAAAAGACCCTGGCACCTTCTCTCTCTCGCTTGCTTCTCTCTCTTGCTTCCTCTTGCCATGTGATCTGCTTGTACCCGCCGGCTGCCTGCCACTTTCCACCATGCGTAGAAGCAGCCTGAGGCCCGTGCCAGATGCAGCTGTCCCAGAATTGTAAGCCAAATAAACCTCTTTCCTTTATAAGTCACCCAGTCTCAGGTATTCTGTTATAGCAACACAAAACGGACTAAAACACTTGGTAATGTTTCTTTTCTTAATAAGGCTTGAAACTCAACTCTCTTGAGGATAACTTTATATCTTGAGATGTGTGTGTAAGCATGTGTGTTTGTGTGTACATGCGTGTGTGTTCCTATATCTACTTATTAGATAATTAAGAAAGATTGACAAGGCACCTCATTCTAGAGGGGACACCTCAGAAGAGACCATGTTTGACTGAATAACTCAGAACTT
>NW_007775606.1:0-1291 GCF_000696425.1 Galeopterus variegatus | reverse complement strand
CCTATTTATTTTGGTGTTGTTCCTGCTTTTTATATTTGACTCTGCATTAAATGCCACAAATAAAGCCTAATGACAACAATCATTACTAATACCTCCATGGTCTAAAGTGGAGTTCTCCTGGTTCTTTAATTATCCTCCACCAACCCCATGTCTTGCTGTTTCTAGCCTGGATACTTTGAGCTGCAAGACCCAGGCAACTTCTCTGTCCTGTACTCTCACTGCCAGAAATAAGGGATTGAGTTCTTGTCATGTTGAACTTGAGATTTCTTTTAGTTAGTCAAGTGGAGATGTTAAATAGGCTCTTCTATCTGGAGTTTAGAGAGCAGGTCTGCTCTGTTAAATCTGGTTGTTGCCAGCATACAGATGGTATTTAAAACCAAGAGACTAGATTAAATAGTCAAGAGAGTCAATGCTCTGGGGCACTTCAACAATTGGGAGGAGGAAGGAGGTGGGAGAAAAAAGAGAAACTAGCCAAGAAAATGATTCAGTGAGGAAGGAGGAGAACTTGGAGTCTTTGGTATCCATCGGACAGGTGAAGTCAATATCAAAGATTAAAGATGGTGGTGAGTTAGTGCTATCAAATGCTGGTGATGGGTTAGGTAAGATGAGGCTTGAATATGGACCAATGGAAATCACTGCGTACCTTGGTAAGAGCAGGTTTGGTTGAGTGAGGTGGACAAAATCCTTTTTGGATTGGATTTAATAGAGAATGGGGAAAAAGGATCTGAAGACATTGGGAATACATAGAAGAGTAAAGAAACAGGGTGGTAGTTGGTGGGGGTAAGTGGGGTTGAGAGAAAGTAATGTCAACATGTGACTTGGCATTGTCTTTAAAAGAGAATAAAACGAGAGGGAAATAGTTGTGGATAGTTTGTGTCTCCTAATGTCCTGCAATTTCTGTCTCATCATGATAAAAAAGAAAGATCTGGTTCAGATTTTGGTAGGCCTGAAGACAGGACCCCAAACTTCACAGGGACCTTCTCAATTCAACTGTGCAATTTACCTTTTTCCAGAATTGGAAGCCCCCCCTGGATAATTCAGTGTTTAACAGGAAATTCTCCACAGTAGACCCTGACAATGAGAATCCCATTCTTCCATGCCGCACTGCTGTTTCTCTGATGTGCTTGCTACCCGCATCCCACCTTCCAGCTCAAAGGGTTGGGCAGACAAGCTAACTCCAAAGATTACCACTAACTCCCATCGTGCTTCTCCCCATGTGCCCATTCTATCTTCAGGGGCACTGAACTGGAATCCAGTAGTTCTGAAGGAAACTGGTTGCCCGTCCAATGCT
>NW_007775605.1:1683-3724 GCF_000696425.1 Galeopterus variegatus | reverse complement strand
CCGGTACGGGGGCAACACTGAGGGTTACGATCCGTTGCCGGACACGGAAAAAGACAAAAAGGAAAAAAAAAAAATGCCAGATATGAAATGGAAAAGGCTGTAGAAACTTTAAAATTATGAATTTTCAGAAATAAATCTATATCAATCATTGTTGGGGACAGAAATGGAATACTAGAGAACATTTCATCCAAATGAAATGGCATAGTAGAAAAATGTTTAGATATAGTATTCTCAGTGTCATACTCATTTCTAACTCAATGATGCTTATCAGTAAAACAACTTTTATTGCTGCTTTAGTGCAAGCTAAACTACAATTCCATGTGCAAAAAGCATAGACAGTGGCAATCTTAACACGATGCAGAAATGTATAAATATGATACAACCCATTCAGCGTTCACATCCCCCCCCTTTTTTTTTTCTTTTAAGAAATTATTTCTTTCCCACCTGGAAAAGCACCCTGGAAAGGAAGGTGTTAGTTGGGTTGTGTCTGAAATCTCCGGAGAAAGGGAAGCTACTCCCAATCGTCTTCTAGTTCTAATCATGTGAACCTGAGAACTCTCTTTATTGCATATGGACAAGACAATGACAAGCTGGCATGAAAGAGTAGATTTATATTGAACTCACTCTGGCTTACTGTAATGCAACTTTTAATAATAATACTTCCTAAAATTGGAAATAGGCATAAATGTGGACTTTCCTGGGCAAACTCTCTTGAATAATTTGTCAAAATTCAACCTAGGTTTAAATTCCACTTGCTTCATTAAGCAAGTTTACTTAATGTATATCAGAGTTAGAAAGTGAGGTTTCTTTTTTAGAAACATCAAAATAAGAAAGGTCTCTGAAGAATTATCCTTTCAAATCAATATGTAATGGGTCAGAAAAGAGATTTGCAAAGTCACCTTGGAGAAAAAGAATGACTCCCAAATGAGCACAAGTTCAAAGGTAATTTGAAGTAACTTGAATAAAGACAGACATCCAGCAACATGAAGAAATATTGAACTCAATGGATTGGTCAACCACTGAAGAAAAGATAAGAGCCAGAGAGGCAAGGGTCACCTGGATCCATTAAAGCACTCTTTGGGGAAACCAAGTCCTGTAGACAAGAAGTGGACATTGTCATAACCATCTCTGTTGTGAGTACCATTGCAGGCTGCTGTGTCTTGTGATCAGAAAATTCTTCATTCATTTAACTCTCCCTGACCTGATTTCAGGACGATCTAGAAACCTGATTTTGACCTTGCTTTCCTTATTGATCTGCATACACAGAAAAAATGAGCTGATCATAGAAACTTGATATGTTTTTAGTTCTATCACAATAATTTCCCACTGAAATCCTAGCATTTTATTTCATTTAATGCTATTACTATATAGCTACAACCCAGTATTAATAAAAAATGTCTTGTTCAGAACAAGTGTTTAGAGTAATTGGCACCAATTCCATAATTGAGATGAGTTCACCATTAGCTGATATTTTATGAATGATACTGATGAAAATGTCAGTTATTTTAGCATTTGTTTTTAAAAAACTAATAATTTAGAAACACTAATATGGTATTTACTAGGCGCCATACACTATTGAAACACATTCATTTAAAACTCAAAACATTGCCAATGAGGCTGGTACTATTATTAGCCCTAATTTACAGATGAGAAAACTGAGGCACAGTTAGTAAGTGGCAGAACTGGGTTTTGAAATCAGCCTATGGCTCTAGAGTCAAAGCCTAATGACATCTTCAATATAGATTGTAACAAATGAGGACACCCTACAATCTGTATTCTTCCTACATGTAAAAAGAAACAAATAAATTCTTCAGAAATTGTATGACCATTCTTTACTGAAATTTATTAATTTCTTTGTTTAGTATCTCTTTCTAGCATCAAATTTTAACTGATATCTTATAATCTGGAAATACACCAGTCATTTATTTAATTGAGGTCTATTAAAAAAAGAGCGCTAAACATGAATCAACACCATATGTTTTTCAATTAACTGGTAATACATGTCAGTTTCTCAAGCTCATGCTAACTAACGGGGCACTTT
>NW_007775605.1:0-550 GCF_000696425.1 Galeopterus variegatus | reverse complement strand
GGGGGGGGGGGGGTGAAGGGAGAAGACACAACAATCACAGCAACTCCTTGATTTTGTTAAGACAGGTGAACAGATATGATGTTGATGCAGGGGAGGGGGAAGTGGGAGAGAGGAAACGGAGGAATTGATAAAGGGACTCAAAAATCAACTATATTGTACATTGATAAATTAAAATAAAAAAAGAAGTGTGCAAAGTTCCTCTCATGATGAATATTTAGACATTCCAGTCAACATAAAAATATTAAACATAAAAATAATTATAATAGATGTCTATTAAATTAAAATTATAAAAAATATTATTTTAAAATTACCTTACAACTTGCTAGGTGAAATAGTGAATGAGGCTCACCTGTGTAAACTCGTAGCTGCCCACAATAGCGAGAAGTTACCACTGGGATGCAGTTGACCAGTCAGAGACTACATTTCCCAGCGTCCCTTCCTTCCAGGGTGGCTGTGGTAGGAAAAATAATGTACCCCTCTCCCTCCCCGCCCCTGCCACCAAGGATGTCTATAACTTACTCCCCAGAATTGGTGAGTATATTACTTAACA
>NW_007775604.1:2619-3724 GCF_000696425.1 Galeopterus variegatus | reverse complement strand
TGCTTTGTGATTGCACCCTGTGAGTCATACATACTGCATTGCTTGCACAGTAAGTTGTGCAAGTATTCTCTTGTATATGTGCAAAATTGTCTTTAGGATTTATGTTTGGGAGTGGAATTTCTGGATAAAAGGAAATGCACTTTTTAATCCTGCAAAACAATGTCAATCTATTTTCCTAAGGAAAAGCAATTTTTCACTTGAGAGTCTATATGCAGCCAAATTGCCTATAGGGTATAGAGATAGGATAAAGATAAAGCAATATCTCAAATAGCAATCATCAGCACATTTAGCAGGTGAACACCATCAAAAAAAGATACTATGGACCGAAAGTGCTCCTACACACACACACCAAATTCATATGTTGAAGCCCTAGCCCCAGTGTGACTGTATTTGGAGTTAAGATCTTTAAGGAGATAACTGAGGCTAAATGAGGTCATAAGGGTATGTTCCTAATCTAATAGGACTGGTGTCCCTATATAAAGAGGAAGAGACACAAGAGATCTCTCCTTCCCCTCACACACACAGAGGAAATGCCATGTAAGGACACCGAAAGAAGGTGCCATCTGCAAACCAAAAAGAAATGCCTCACCAGAAATCAACCCTGCTGGCACCTTGATTTTGGACTTCCAGCCTCCAGAACAGTGAGAAAATAAATTTCTGTTGTTTAAGTCAAAGAAGTTGTGGTATTATTTTATGGCATCCTGAGAAAACTAACATACAGGAAAATGAACTAAAAAAGACCAAGATACAAGAAATAATAATTGATCCAACAAAAGAGAAAAGTGAAGGGAATTTTGTGGAAGACTATGACAGATCTGCAGCATCCTGAAAAGCAGAACTCTAGGAGAAATAAAAATTGTACAAAACAAGAATATTATTCCAAATTTGTCTTAGCATTATACAGCATATAATATAGTCACAATAATAGAACCATGAAAAGTGAATTTAACAAAAAATTGTAATAGAACATTTTAGAATTCTGAAGAAAGAGGGTGTGTAAAACAGCTAAAATCTTGATTTATCATAATAGGAAGTCAGTAAAATAAGGGTTAAAATCAGAGAATCAAGTCATAGCTGGATAAGCACATTTTATTAATTATTATTA
>NW_007775604.1:0-1458 GCF_000696425.1 Galeopterus variegatus | reverse complement strand
AAATGTAGGAAAAGTAAATTGGGGTGATAAGGGTTCTAGAGTCAGAGAGTATGGCTTTACATATCTGCTTCACTACCTACTTGCTGTGTGATTTTGGACATGTGATACAACCTCTCTGAGCCTCAGTTTTATCATCTTCAAAATGAGAAAAGGAAAAGTACCTCTTACTCAGGATTGCTGTACATATTAAATGTAATTATCTACATAATGCAAGTGTTAGAGTGCCTGGTACATAATTGATGCCTGATGAATATTAGCAATTATGATGAGGATGGTGGAGACAATGATGGTGATGTTTGAGGAAATCCCTTCAGTAGCTACCATAAAGTGTGTACTTCTGGAAACAAAGAGACTAGACTGAAAAAGTCCAACTGTTTGGCAAGACCTGGAGCTGAAACCTAGTCCTGAGAACCAGGTAAGTGAGAGTCATTGCCAGACACTTGGATGACAAACTAGGGGAAGAAGGGAGAACCACTGGGCCTCCTGTTCCCTAGAGTTACACTGGACTGAAAGTCAGCAGGGCAGAGAACCAAATCCATAAGTGAGGAGACCTTGAGGGTGGACAGCAAAGAATTGGAGAGTGAAAGAGGGTGGCAGGAACAGAGTTATCTCTTCTTGGTTCCTTTATGCCTAGAGAGGATGTTTCTTAAGCCAAAGGAATAGAAACTCAAAGGCTCCTTGCTACCCTGTTGATCAAATTAATTTTTAAAACAACTTTTAGAAGGGTAGTATGAGTCAGGTGGGAGAAGAGTGGATAAAGGTGCTGGTCCTCTTAAATCATCCCAAGTAAGAGCTGCCTGCTGAAACTCCAGCTAAGGCCAGCCTGGCCCTCTCCACCACTTGGTAGGTGAGATAACTTCTGTGTTAGGAACTCAGCTATTATGTAACTAAGCCACCTTTGAATGCACCATGTAAGGAAGCAGGTAGAGTCAGCTCTCAAACCGAACAACCAGCCTGGGCAGCAATTGCCAACCAGAGAGTTTGAGCCTTGCTTTTTCTTTTTAAAGTGACACCTTCGACCATATTCCTAAAAACAAAAAACAAACCAAGAAACAAACCTCACATGGCCACAGAAACTAACAATGAGGGGCACATTTACTATCAGGATGACCTCCCTCCTCTGAGCACCTAACATGACCAGGAAGGGGAGAGTCTGATGAGAGCATTTGTCCAACTTCAATTTAGCAAGAACAGAACTAATTAATCTCAGAGGCAATTAAATGAGTGTTTTTATGTGAAAAGCAGAACATGCTTATAACCTTTTCTGAGTCCTCTGGGACACCTCGGGAGAGGGATTTGAGGTTTCCTGGTCATGTTACTTCAGCTTTGTTAGAAATAACCTTGTTAGAAGTTATTCCCTCTTGTCACATGAAACTGGAATGAATCAGACACAGAGGTATCAGACAAAGGGGCCTGGCCCATAGGTTCAAATCTGTCTCTTTACTTCTTCTCAGAAGA
>NW_007775603.1:0-3725 GCF_000696425.1 Galeopterus variegatus | reverse complement strand
CTTCCATTGCTTCAGTGCCCCTCTTGTCCTGCATTCTGGGTCACTGGCAGTGCTGTAGGGATCTTCATTAATTATGGTAGTCTTGCTGTGTCAAATGGATTACAAATGGAACCACCTGTGGAGAGCCCACAAGGCTACTGACAAAGGCTAAAAGGAGATTGGAAAATGAAGGACAAGCATCTTTTAAATGCACATCGTTACCAGACAAAATAAATCGGCAGAAATAAATAAAGCCGGAAAGTCAGTTTCACCTTTTCCAAAATTCTGACTGAATAAATGCTGTGGGATGTGATGGTATATTCACTCTTGCATAGGACTCAGTTGTTGATACAATGCATTAGAATCAGTCTGGGAGTAGGTAAGTCAGGAATTGAATGTGTTCTAGAGTGGTCCCCCTCCTGTGGACAGTCCTACTCCAGATTAAATTGGGCCTAGGAACAGTTCTCCCAGACTCATACTCCCTGATCCACTCCAGTCTGGATCCTCATATCCAGAACTGGCCTGGCCTTGTCAGGCAGAACACAGGGCAGTTATGCCACTCTTTAGCCTGGAGATGATCTTCTAGGCCCTTCCCCCAGGGCCTCATTTAAAGACTATCTGTGCTTCTGGCTGGTGTCTGAAGGTTATTCTGGGCAGTTTTACCAGTAGTCCCATATCCTTTGCAATCTCTGCAACCTTTTATCCAGGATTCAGCATGACATATGTAATCTCTGTCTTTCTCCTCCAATCTAATCCACACATCAGTTTCTTAATGCATTCCTCCGATAATGCTGAGTGCCTACTCACAAATGATAAATGTCTATTCACTATCTACTGAAGGAAAAACAGACTTTTCACTTCAGCATCATCTAATATGTAATGAATGGTCACCTATGATGTGCCAAGTTCTGTGCTAGGTGCTGGGGCTGTCTCTCCCTGAAGGTGGCTGTCCCTCTCAACAGGGAAGAATCAGATGAGAATCACCTGGGAAACTTTTCAATTTGACACATACCCACCCCCCCTTGCAGAGATTGTGGTGGAGCCTTCAGGGTAGCGCATGTGAATTCTGCAAACAAATATCACACACACACACACACACACACACACACACACACACTATTGGAAAGACACAAAAATTAGTGTTTACAATATAATAATGTTATAATAATTAGACACATGTTGCTGCAAGGGCATACTGGATTCTCACCTCACACAGACTTGAGTTGAAAATGGGAGATTATTAGGGATTGCTTTTTGGAAAGTATCTGAGCTGAGATTTTTTTAAAGATGAGTAGGAATTAGCCAAAAAAAGAGATTGAAAAGACAGTCTCGGTAGAAGACTCTGTATGTGTGAAGGCATATGGGGAGATGAAAGAGCGGCATTTTGATAAACTGCAAGTGCTTCAGTAGCTGAGGTAGCCATTAGATGAGAGGCTTTGAGACACGAGACAGGTGGGTGCACTATTTTATTAAGGCTTCTCATAAGACATGTTAAGAGGTTTGGACTTTATTCTGGAGCCACTAGAAGGATTTAGTTCAGAGGCAGGTGCAGTAATCCAGGCAAGAAATGCTTACAATCAGACCTACAGCCAGAGGATTGGACCAGGAGGATATGGCCCATCAGATGTGGTACACGAGGGAGAGGCAGGACCAATGCTGAATCCCAGGGTCAGGCTTGGCAAATGGAGTAGATGACGGTGTGGGTCAGAAAGGACAAAGAAGATCAGTCAAAGACCAGTCAGGGTAGAGAATGACTGAAGTTCTGCACATGGGGGAACCTTCAAGAGCAATGCTCAGTGGTTAATAGTGCTGAGGTGAAGTGTGGTCCGGGAGGACTGGAACACGGATTTGAGCATTATCAATCGGCATCATGGTAATGGGAGCCCTACAAGTGGATGAAACCTGACCAAGGAGAGTGTGCATTGAGAAGGGCTCTGGAATACCAAAATTTAAGGTTTGAAGGGAATGAAGAGCAGCTTACAAAGGGGACTGAGAAGAAAACCAGAAGAGTATTAATGAAATAAATCAAAGAAGGTTGCAAGGAAGGAATGGCTAATAATGCAGGGTGGTTAAGCTAGATAAGAACTAAAAATGTCTGCAAGATTTAGCAGCAAGGTTGTCCCCAGTGGTGTTGGCGAAAGCAGTTTACTTGGAATTTGGGGCGTGGAAACCTAGCTAAGAAGGTTTGGGGGGTGAGTGGGAAATGAACAGCTGGAACAGCATGGGTAAGTTTATTAAGACTTTCATAAAGAGTTGCTTACAGAGTGGTGGGAAGACAGGATTGGAAGCAGATAATGTGCGAAGGCTGTAGTAATTGTTTACAGAAGGGATGGGAATATCTTCTAAACGGAAGTAATCTCCCCACCCTCCACCTCTCCTCCCTAGGGAATTCTCATAGCACTGTATTTGGATCTCTCTTATGGCATTTCTAACAAAGACTCACAGCAACTCAAGGAAAGATCCTTAAGGCCAAGGACCACCTTTCCATTAGGACCCATCTTGGTGTTATCCTCAGTACCTGACATAGAGCCTGGCACTTATCAGACCTTCAGTTAATTCAGTGGTTCTCAAAGTGTGGTCTCAGGACCAACATCATCAGCATATCTGGGAACTTGTAAGAAATGCTAATTCTCTGGCCTTGCCCCGGATCTACTGATTCAGAAAGTTTGGAAATTGGGTCAGCAATTTGTGCTTTAACGAGCCCTCAGATGATGCTGCTGCACTATTGTTTGAGAACCACTGGGTTAACTGAACGTCTCTCTCCCTTTCTCTTTTTTTTTTTTTTTTTTTTTTCCTTTTTGTCTTTTATTTTACTGAGTGGTAACGGGATCGCAACCCTCAGTGTCACGCCCATACCGGGGACCACACACATTGCACTAAGCCAGTGAGCGGGAACCGGTCTCCACATGGGATCTGAACCCTCAGGGGGAGTGCCGCTGCGCTCCCAAGCAGCGCACTCTCCAGTGCACCACCGGGCCGGCCCTCACTTTCTCTTTTTTCTTTTTTCTTTTTCTCCTGGAACAGAAATTTACAGCTGTAGTTCCATTACAAGCATTTCTCTGAGAACACAGCTTTAAACTCATTTTATTGCTTTAAACTCATTTTATTGTTTGAAAAAACTTCTCATTTTCATTTCCCTTTTCTTTCTCAACATATCCTCTCTGCAAGAAATCTTTTATTAGAAAAAGAAATTTGAGCAATAGAGAAATGGTATCGTCATGTCTAAGGCGATTCCAGCATCCCTGGCTTTCATAGCATCCAAGAGTGAAAACAGTGAATGAGAGTTGAACCTAACCACTGGCTGATTTTCCTACTCTCCCTTTTCTTTCACGTTCTCCTATGCTTTCCTTCCTCTTCTTCCCTTTCCCACTTTTAATTTTCACACTTAAAGCTGTCCTGGGTTATAGTTTTCTGTAATTGTGCACTTTTCAGAAAAGATGCTGTCTTACTTAATAAGCCACATCAAAACTTTTGCAATAAAAGTCAAAGATTTCCCAACATGTTAAGTGGATTAGCTTAGAAAATTTAGAATTACTAGGGAAATATTCTATTTTTCTCAGATTCTTTTAGCAGCCCTTCACTTCAGAGACAGGATTTCGATCGCTGTGGAGAGACATCCTTCCTTGGAGTTGAATTCACTTCAAACCATTCCAGGAATACTTATTACTTGGTGAATTTCAGCATTTACTGCAGGTGTCAGCTTCCTGTGGTGTAGAAAGCTGCTCCGAAATTCTGCCAAGGATTTT
>NW_007775602.1:2558-3725 GCF_000696425.1 Galeopterus variegatus | reverse complement strand
CATGCTGTTGCCTTCTCTGGGAATGCTCTTTACCCTGCTACCAGGGTGGCACCTGTAGAGGCGTTAAGAAGTGGCCAACATCTGGAAATAGTGTGAAGGCATAGCAGATGGAATCTGCAGATGGATTGGGTATGAGGCATAAGAAAGAGGGAAGTTGACGATGGTGCTGTGGTTTTGGCCTGTGCATCTGAAACTCTGGACCTGCTGTCACCAGAGATGGGGGGAGACTATGGGTAGAGCAGTGCTGAGGGGTGAGGCAGGGGACAGATTTGGATGTGTTAAATTTGATATGCCTGTAATTATCCCAGTGTAAATGCCCATAGACAATGAGATATGCAAACCTGGGGTTCAGAAATAAGCAAGATAGAGATGCAGGTGGCACTTAAAGCCAGGAACCTGGGCATAGTCATCTTGGGAGATGAAGATAAAGAGGAGTGAGGACTGGGCTGTACCATCCATTAGAGACCAGAGAGAGGAGAGAACAGCCCCCGGCACAGTGGGAAGAGGAGCAAGAGAGGGTGGAGTTGTGGAGGCCAAGGGAAGAAAGCGTTGGAAGGAGGGAAGGAGGGAGGGATGGTTTGTCAAATGCTGCTGAGAGGTGGGGGAAGGTGAGGATGACATTGGGTTTAACAATGCATTGCTCCTTGGTGACCTGAAAACGGGTAAGTGCGAACTATTAACTGGAGTGGTTCAAGAATGAGCAGAAGGAAAAACTAAGGAAAAACAATGATTTTGAGATGTTTTACTCCAAAGGGGGACAGAAAATGGGTTGATAGCTAGGAGGGGATACAGGCTAAAGGGTGGTTTTGTTGTTTTTATTTTTTTAAGATAGGGGAAGTTGCAACATGCTTATATGCTGATGAGAATGATCCAGGAGAGAGGGAAGTCGATGAAGCAGGGGATGGGGAAATGTTTACAGTGAGGGTCCCAAAAAGGCAGCAGGAGGAACTCCAGCACACCAGGGATGGCAATGGCTTTTGACAGGGCCAAAGATGGGTCATCTGCAGCAATAGCAGGGAAGGCAGAGGCTAGGGGACAGCGTATGGCAAATACATTGGCAGGTGTCTGTGGAAGGTCTCTTCCAACAACTTCTATTTTCTCAGCATACAAGGGAGCCAGATAACCAGCAGAGACCGAGGAGAGGAATGAGGTGTTTGATGACTGAGA
>NW_007775602.1:0-1103 GCF_000696425.1 Galeopterus variegatus | reverse complement strand
AAAGAGGGATTTTCACCTGTTTCTTTCACTACAACTCAGAGCTTAGAATCGTTTCTAGCAACAAGTAGGTGCTCAATCAGTATTTGCTGGCTAGTTGGCTGAAGGAATGAGTGAGTGAACACCTACTTCAGCCGTCTCACAGAACTACTGAGGAGTGAATGAGATGAAGACAGTAAACCTTGTGAAAACAGAAAGTGCTGTATGTTGTGTTGCGATGCTGCCCAAGCTCCCCCATGCTGGCCATTTCAGTTTATGAAAACCAGAGTACTTCATTAGGAACCCTCCAGAGCATTGCCCCCAGGATACTGGAGGGTTGCCAACACAACAGCACAGATTAATCACTTGCCACCCTGCTTGAAAGAGGGTCCTGAGAATTTTGAGCACAAGGCCCTGGCCGTCTGATGTGTACAGTGGGGTGAGGCGGAGAGCAGGGGCAGCTTGAGGACAGAGCGAGCGGAGGTCAGGGTGAGGGTCTCTACCAGACGGGGCATCAGAGTGAGGTTTCTATATCAGCAAAGTGAGGGGTACTAAAAGGAAATGGCAGAAGGCCCCCAAAGGCTAACTTTCTCTTTTCCGCCTGGGAATAAACATGGAAGAGCTGTGTTGGGAGAAGCAAAGGATGAATCTAGAATTCCTTAGAATTCAGCACTGCTCTGTAAAAGCATGCTCCATCAAGACATTAAGCATGCCTTGAGCAGACTATGGTTAATGTAGAGTCATTTCTAGTAGGAATTAAGAGAAAAATACTTTAGGCAGCTATGAGGATTTTTCCTTTTAAAATCCCCAAAACAGTGCAGCAATGCTGGTTCTAAATAGGATGGCATGAGCATAGCACCCCACACTCTCCACAATCTCTCTGGGTTATTCTAGGCCCTTCGTTTGGGTCTCCAACCCCTTCGACCCACAGGTAAGAAACTGACAGATGCAAATTGAAAGAGAAATACTCTAGCTGGTAGATGTCAGAGAGGGCAGGTGCAACTCAGCAAAATTTTCTGAAAGTGTACTGTTTAAAACGATCCTGTTTGAACCCGTTGGCCTTTCGTTTTGTTCTGAGTAAGTTCAAAGTGAGGGGGGAAAAAAAAGTCCTGACAGCGAAAGATTCG
>NW_007775601.1:2533-3725 GCF_000696425.1 Galeopterus variegatus | reverse complement strand
TTGTCCAAGGTCATATGAGTGTTTGGTGGTAGAACCAGGGCTTCATCTTTGATTTTAGGAACCAACCCAAGAATGGCAACCCAGAGTTAAGGTGATAATACTTGTGCTCTTTCCCCAGTCTCTTCCCTGAAAAAACATCACTTTTAATCTAGGATTGATCAGCTAAACAAGAGAACTGTTACAGGATGAGTGAATCAAAAAGTAGCTATAACCTCCTAGGTATATGCATTTTAGTTTACAAAACACCCCTTTGTCTACACACTTCAATAGTTACATCAAGAGGGTCACATAGTGATGAGATTTTCTTTTTCCTAGCTGATTGAGATAAGAAAATTGATCTTCTGGAGGTTCTTAAATTAAAGAAAAGCTCCCACTACAAACATCTCACCATCTCCCTGTCCCCCTCTCTATTTAGATGCTTTCTTTGGACAGATCCTCTTTCTCTCACTCCTTTCTCTCTTTTTCTCTATCTTTTGTTACTCTGTGGGAAATTTTGCACTTTCACGCCCTACCAAGGCCAATTAAAAGAAATCATCTAAAGTCAGACTTGTGAAGGCAGTGATCCAACAAAGGGGGAATAAATGAGCAAATGGTTCTTTATCATACTGGAAGCTGAAAGGCTAATATTTTCTAAATACTCATTTATAGGCCATGGGGCTGACAGCAAGATCGTGAGCTGGGAGGCCTTGATGAGGTGAAAGCTTTGCTGTCCCTGCAATTTCTTGAAGGTTTCTCTCTACAGGGTGGCTTAAGGCTCAGGTCTTCAATCAGTCGGGGCAGAGAGATAGAGTGTATCAGCCAGAACAGATGCACTGACTGTTTTCCCTTTGAAAATTGGAGTCCAAAGCAATATTAGTGCTAGCCATAACATTGATTATAATCACCCCCCGTGTGGCTAGCCTTCCTGATTATTTTTGGTAAGTATTCTTTGGTGATAAGGAGGAAACCATCAAACCTACGTGATAGTATGGCAGTTCTAGGAAGTGCCTGTTAAGGAAGCATCTAACACTGTTCCAGACAATGAGGAAATAGCATGACCTTGGGCACATAGAAGGATGACACATTGCCATTCTCAGGAGCAGCTCCAAGCCTGGCCTGTGATCTCCTTCATCCATCATTACCTAACCCTAGAAGCTTGTCTTCTGATTGCTTTGTCGAGATGGTGGAAATGTGGCTTAAGACTTCTTAAGAA
>NW_007775601.1:0-961 GCF_000696425.1 Galeopterus variegatus | reverse complement strand
TTTTTTTTTAAAGAACCATATGAACTAGTCTTACTACTTTATGTTTATTTTATTTTTAACAAAATTGCTATTATTTACATGGTCAATCTCTACTATTCCACAATACAGAGAAAATAGTTTAAATTTTACCAGATAATTTTATGGTAGCCTACTTGGAGTGACCATAAGGGGGTTGGGGGTGAGCAGGAAAATCATCTTCAAAGACCTTTTACAGTCCATGATGTATTTTAAATCCCTTAATTTTGCAAATTAGGAAATGGAGGTCCAGAGACCATGAATTGGAGTTAGAACTTGGATCTCCATAGATTCAATTCAGTGATGGTACCGAAGAGACTTGTGTGCACTGTGCTGGTTGGTGGGGATGCTGGGAATATCCGAGTGAGTGACCGGTGGGGATGCTGGGAATATCCGAATGAGTGACTTTTAGGCCATTTCCACATGCATCAAAGGTTTCTAAGCTACGTGAGGTGACCATCAGTTAGAAAAAGGACATTTTCATAATCAGGATACCTTGCTTTTGGCCTAAGCACCTTTACTTACTAAAGTGTGAGTTTGTTGTATCATAGAGATTATCTAGTCTAGTTCAATTTGCTCATTTTCCAACCAGAAAAGACAAGAGCAAAATCTTGAGAACCTCAAGATCCCACAGCTACATAATACCAGGCCCTATGTTTTCAGAATGCATTGAAATTTCGCACTTTCTGTTGCCGAATGTCAGTATTGACTTTATCTCAGTTTCCTCATTTCCATAATAGGTATAATATTTCTATTCCTAGTTAAAATAGAATTTGTTCAGGATAAAATGAACATAAATTGGAAAACATTTTTATAGATTAAAATATTTAATAATACCCAATGCTATTATCCTCACCATTGATTTTATCATAACATCTATCCTCCTGTATTTTGGAATAGGCTTCAGGTGTAGGATTTTCATGCTAGGAGTGTCCTTATAGGTCAT
>NW_007775600.1:2073-3726 GCF_000696425.1 Galeopterus variegatus | reverse complement strand
GGAAAAAAAAAAAAAAAAAAAAAAAAAAAAAAAAAAAAATCGACCAGGTCCTCTTTTGTCTCAGCAACATTTGCTTTATTTCTAAATAATATTTAAATTACAGTTATTTGTTGGAAGAATAATAGCCACAACCTACAAAACACAACTTGTACCACAAAGTCCAATCTTAGCACAGATCTGTTTTTGGATTCATAACAGCTTGAACTAAAGAAGAATTTCATCACATTATTCAAGTTGGATCATAAAAAGTCTCTGAAAAGAAAAGCAACATAAAATGCTGTATAAACCAAAACGGTTTTATATAGAGATAGGGAGAAGGAGAAGAGCATAGTTATGGTTCCAGTTATGTAGCAGATGTTTAAACCTGAACCTCTTTTCATATATATATGATTTGTCCCTCTATGCTCCCACAAACTCCATTCTTACCTCAACTATAACTCTTAATTAAACTGTACTGAAATTTGTCTGCTACGAGGCCATCTCCCCTCTCCTCTACGATACAAGTCTCTGAGCTTTACTAGGGTGGAGAAGATGCCACATTGCTGAAAAGAGGTATAAATTTGAGTGAGATGTAGAATGAGCAACAACAGGCATTTCCATCCCACCCCAACATGATCCAACCTAGAAGTTCTTATAAATGGCTTTCATCTTGCCATTAGTCATTCTTTAAGTGAAGAATACTACAGCCTCCAGTGAGGCACTGCTCAGATCATACACTCTTCTGATGGAAAGCAACACAGAACATAGGAGAAATGACTCAGAACAAAATAAAGTGCTCTAACTACCAGAGGTGATTATCAAAATGTTAAATGCATTTAAGTTTTAACTAAGCTACCTGGTAGATAGTGTACCTGTAAAACTGCACCTTTCTGAAGTGTTGAGCCATTTAAATGGGATCAAATAAAGTTGACGTACTTTTATTTGTCCAGCAAACCTGGTGGAAAAGCTAACCAATCTGAGCAAATCACAACATAAGTTTCCAATTTTCTTTTCCAAATTAGAATTACTTTCCTCAAACCCTATTCTGCTGCTTTAGGCTTCTGAGTAGGGGGGGAAAGGAAAGCAAACATCAAAAGGAAAATCACCATGTTCAGTGATCAAGAGA
Organism: Galeopterus variegatus; assembly: GCF_000696425.1. NCBI lineage: Eukaryota > Metazoa > Chordata > Mammalia > Dermoptera > Cynocephalidae > Galeopterus > Galeopterus variegatus. The sequence goes on along the minus strand of NW_007775600.1, from coordinate 2,621 downwards.
TGTACCAAATTTCCATTGATCAAAAAAACTCAAATCACCAGAATTTTTTTGGTTTGTACCATGCAATGATGACCAATATTTATAAATATGATTCTAAGATATAAAGTTCCTCAAGTGCCTTCACAATTTCTGGAGGAAAATTAAATTATATTATAAAACAGATTAGTAACAGGATATAAAAGAAAAAATACAAAAGCTACCACATTTCTCTCCATCATCCGTGGTAAACCAAGCACTGATACTGTGATGAGCCAGACTTACGCCTCAGAATCCTTCTCATTGGACCAACCTGGAAGTAGACATATGACCTAGGAGCACAGCATAAGCAGAGCAAACTACTGGTGAGTTTATGGACTTGGAGTCAAAGGGCCTTAGTTCAAACCTAAGTTATGCTGCTCAAAAACAAGGTGACAAAATAATCTATCATCCAAAGGCAATAATTTTGACAGTGACACAGGACAACAAGGGATAAACTGGGACTGTCTCTAGCACAACAGGACATATGGTCACCATACTCATAAGCCACATGGACCTTGAGCAAGTTAATC
>NW_007775600.1:0-1174 GCF_000696425.1 Galeopterus variegatus | reverse complement strand
AGCACAACAGGACATATGGTCACCATACTCATAAGCCACATGGACCTTGAGCAAGTTAATCTTCAATCTTGGACACCACATCTGTAAAATGTGAATAACAGGTACAGAATCAAACCTTTAGTGACTATAAAAATTGCTTTCTTACCTCTTTTCAGCTACATAGTACTACATACTATGATGCTAATCCAATGAGTTCGGAAACTCCAACACCACCACGTAGCCTTTTAAAGGGAAACATCAAACAGATGCATATCCATCTCTGATAGATTCAGGATAATTTTTTTAATACACAATAATTCTCTTTATCAGACATTTCACTTGCACTTTTCTAAAAACCTCAGTTCAAATTCTGATACACTGGCAGTATTCACCACTCAGAACTCTGTCTGCACAGCTTCATTATTCATAGCTTCATAAAAGCACGTATCTGGTCATACTGTGATCTTTTCTTGTTTTCTTTTTTAAACATGCCTGATGTCAGACTAAGCACTTCTAAAAGACAAGAACTGCTTCTGCTCCTGTCGTTCTCCTCAGTGTTTACAGCAGTGTCTGGCACTTAGTTGTGCTCAGTTACAACCCTTCATTGGCCAGCCCTAATTCTGGAGTACATTCTTTTTTTTTTTTTTTGTCTTTTGTCTTTTTCCGTGTCCGGCAACGGATCGCAACCCTCAGTGTTGCCCCCGCACCGGACCGGGGACCGGCAACGGGATTGCAAACCTCAGTGTTGCTCCCGCGCCTTGCTCCAGGGAACCAGTCTGTATGTGGGATCCGAACCCTCGGGCGGGAGCGCCGCCGCACTTCCCAAGCGGCGCACTTATCCAGTGCGCCACCGGGCGGGCCCTGGAGTACATTCTTAACCCACAAAAATGGTCTGTATCTACCTGCCTCTATCTTTTCCCATCTGAGTGTTCATACTCCTGAGGAGTAAGCAATTCAGAATGTTTCTTCTCTATAAAGGGATTTTACCTATTTTCCTCATAAGAACACATCCTGACCCAATAAGGTTTTAGGCTTTTGGGAGATTCCCATTTTAAATCTTTATTCAGAAGCATCTGACTCTTCACATACTGTCTTAAACTCATACTTCTCTTTCAAAGAAAGAAGACAGAACTGACTGTCCCAACACCAGATTATCTCCACCAGTTTCCACTTCTTTTCCCCTACCCTCAGTGAA
>NW_007775599.1:0-3726 GCF_000696425.1 Galeopterus variegatus | reverse complement strand
CCAAGATGTGCCTCAACTACGAGGTGCGCGTGCTGTGCTGCAAGACCCCTGAAGGCTGCCCCCTCTCCTCCATGATCCCGTACGTGACTTCACCCAGCAAGACCTCATTTCTGGCACCGTCCTCTTCTGCCCCATGGTGGCCCAGCTCTACAGCTTCCTCTCATCGAAGCTGCTTCTGCAGTGTTTCTGGCCAGCTCTACCGCGCGGGTATGTGGGTCTCCCCTGTGCTGTTAGGGTTGAGTCAGCCCTGGTCACAATGGGGCCATTTGTGGAAAGCCATAGTTCTATAGAGATGAGAGGAGCCTTTGCTCTTTTGGGGCATGGACTTAATTTTTTCCTCAAAATGGCCATCACCTTTCTTTTGTATTTTCGTCCCACTTCCCTGCGTCTGTAAGGGTGCCCTCCTAGAACAGATCACTCGTTTGCTGGGGGGGTGCCTTCCCAAGCACAGCTGTGCTAACGTCACTGCGCCACTTGGTCTTTCAGGATCTGTCATTTACCGCCAGACAGACCTCACTGGCCACTGCTATCATGCCCTGTGCAACCAGGACTGCCAAGTGATCAGAAGGGTGGACCAGGACTGTCCCTCCACCACGCCGCCCCCCACTCCAGCCACAACCTCTGTGGGGACCTCCACCTCTGCTCCTGTCACTACAGGGGGTTGCCCAAATACAATTCCCCCGAGAAAGGTAACCCCCACCGTCCCCCAGCTCTGGGGGCTCAGGGAATGCAGCAGGGACCTCAAGCGTCTTTGCAATTAAGTTTCAGCTTCAAGTTCTCATGGGTGTTGCTGGTCCCGGCAGCTGCTGGCTGACCATAGGGATATGGCCCTGCATGGATGCAGTGGGCTGGGTCCCCTGAGACTTCCAGAAGGGCATGCCTGCTCAGCATTTGGGTAACTCTGCTGGTCGACGATGACCAGGGCCCAGACCAGGTGGTTGATGCCGTGGGCCTGGCCGGATGGCTGGGGACGGGGCAACCTCCACTCACCAGAGACTCCCTGGGCACTCGGCACTCTGGGTTGATGTAGCTGGGCAGCTGATGGGGGGGTCCAGGGAGAGGCTGGGGCTTAAACGTATGTTCCAATGGCACAGCCACCATTCCCTTGTTTGCACATGGCACCACGGGGATGGTAAGCCCTGTGAACTAAGGAGCAGTCCCTCGAGGCTGGAGATGGTTCAGACTCTACCACTGCACTTTTTTCCACAGAGAGGCGAGACCTGGGACATGCCCAACTGCTCTCAGGCCACCTGCGAAGGCAACAACACCATCACTGTGAGACCCCGCAAGTGCCCCCAAGTGAAGAAACCCACCTGCGCCAATGGCTACCCGGCTGTGAAGGTGTCCAGCCAAGACGGCTGCTGCCAGGACTACCATTGCCAGTGTGAGCAGCCAGAACAGGGTGTGGGGAGGGACAGGGGCCAGTGGGACAGAGGCCGGACACAGGAGGGGTCCGGGATGGCTGGACATGCCCATGGCTATGCAGGCAGATGTGACCCATTGGGAGGGCCACAGGGCATAGTGCAGGGAGGCCCCCAAGCCTCTCGTGGTGACTTGGGCCCAGCGTAAGGCCACCCTGGTGCCTGACAGGTGTGTGCAGTGGCTGGGGTGACCCCCACTACATCACCTTCGATGGCACCTACTACACGTTCCTGGACAACTGCACCTACGTGCTGGTGCAGCAGATCGTGCCTGTGTACGGCCATTTCCGTGTGCTCATCGACAACTACTTCTGCGACGCCGAGGACGGGCTCTCCTGTCCCCAGTCCATCATCGTGGAGTACCACCAGGACCGGGTGGTGCTGACCCGCAGGCCAGTGAACGGGGTGATGACCAACCAGGTGGGGACATCCCCAGTGGGTTCTGGTGGGCAGGGGGTCTTCGGGCAGGGCCCTGGGCAGTGGCTGACCACCTGTCTGCCCCGCCGTTCCGTCCTCCACCGGCTGCGTCCATGCCCAGATCATCTTCAACAAGAAGGTGGTGAGCCCTGGCTTCCAGAAGAACGGCATTGACGTCTCCCGCATTGGCATCAAGATGTACGTGACGATCCCAGACATCGGCGTCCAGGTCATGTTCACCGGCCTCATCTTCTCGGTGGAGGTGCCTTTCAGCAAGTTTACCAACAACACCGAGGGGCAGTGCGGTGAGCCCCCACCCCAGCTCGCCCTGGGCAGGGCCTGGTTTAAAGCGGGTGGTGTCTGGGGTGACTCCTGCCTGGGGTCTGCTTTCCGGCTGCACCAGGAATGTGCTGGGCACCCCAAGCCACATGCCTGAGGCTCTCACCTGTCCCCAACAAGAGGAAGCAGCCGTTCTATGAAGGCTGTGTCTTCGACCACTGCCACATGAACGACTCAGCGGTGGTGTGCTCCAGCCTGGAGCTGTACGCCTCGCTCTGCACGTCCTCCGGCGTCTGCATCGACTGGAGGGACCACACCAATGGCACATGCTGTGAGTGCCAGTCCTCAGGGCGCCAAGCCCTTGTGAGGGGGGGCAGGCACGCCAGGCCATCAGTGGGTGGGCTCAGTGGTCAGGGTGGGCTTCCTGGAGGAGGAGGTGGCCGGCCCCAGGGTAGAGCACTTCTGGTTCCCTGAAGAGAAAGGAGGGGCTATCTAAGTCTGGGTACCTGCGGCCCAGGGTGCCAGGTGCCAGGGTCACAGTCAGGCAGTGGCGGGGCTAGAGGGGCTGATTCCAGGCCACCAAGACTGGACCGAGGGTGGCCCACGTACTCCCAACGCAGCCCGTGTCAGTCTCAGTGGAGGCTGGGTCCAGAGGCACAGCCTGGTGTCACCCTGGCCCCTCAGGCATGGCATCTCCTCCCCACAGTGTTCACCTGCCCTGCTGACAAGGTGTACCAGGCCTGTGGCCCATCCAACACCTCGTACTGCTACGGAAATGACAGCACCAACCTCCTGTATGTGCCCCCCGGTCCGCCCACGGGCCCCACGCGGCTGTCCCAGGCCAGGGATCTTCCCACCCTGGGAAGGGTGGGGTCCCGGCCAATGCTCCGCTCCCCCACAGGGTTCTTCAGGAGGCTGGCACCCTCACAGAAGGCTGCTTCTGTCCCGACGGCGAGACCCTTTTCAGCACCAGTATCAACGTCTGCGTGCCCCAGGCCTGCAGCTGTGCGCACCCCATGGGCAGGCGGGGGCGTGGTGCTGTGCGGGGGTGGGGCGGGGCCCCTGGGGTTCACCCTGCCCCCCCACCGCTGCAGCTGCCCAGCTGTAACCTCATGATCTCTTCCCTCCAGGGTGCCTGGGGCCCCACGGAAGGCTGGTAGAGGTGAGTGTGGCCTGGGGGCCTCGGGAGGGGCTCCCAAGATGCAGGCCCCAGACACGGCCAAGGCAAGGCTGAGGGGCCAGGGCTTCCTTTCGGTGCCAGAGGCTCCGAGGACAGGCAGGGAGAGGAACAGGCTCCTCAACAAGACCTGGGGGTGCCTTCCCTGCCCTTCCCCTCCCGGGGACCCCCTCCCACCCTGCTGGACACGTGAAGGTGAGAGTTGGAGGGAGGGAGGCAGGTCCCCGCACAGCCTCCTCCCACCTCCTCTGGCTTCCTCAGGCCAACCCTGGGCACCGCCCACACTTTTGAAGCCTCTTCCCCAGGCCCCCCCAGTGGTGGGCTGCACGTCCCCACCTCCAGCCACCCCCACCCTGTGCTAGCCGGCCTGGTGCAGCTCCCCTGGCCAGGCAGCTGACTGATGGGCCGGGCCCCCGTGTCCCGCCCCCTACA
>NW_007775598.1:2236-3726 GCF_000696425.1 Galeopterus variegatus | reverse complement strand
TTCAGATCCCATGTGGAGACTGGTTCCCGCTCACTGGCTGAGCGCGGTGCAGGCGCAGCACTGAGGGTTGCAATCCTGTTGCCGGTCCCCAGTATGGGCACGACACCGAGGATTGCGATCCCATTACCAGTCAGTAAGAAAGACAAAAAGGAAAAAAAAAAAAAAAAGAAGGGTATTGCTCAAAGGTCTAGACATGTAGAAAGGCACATCTTTCCCTCTACTGACATTGTTCCACTTATTGTCCATTCCTTTTCTGTATGGAAAAGGTACACAGCAAATTAGACACTTGTCTACCACAGTTTCTCTGATTCTGTCCACAGGATGGGCTCACATCAGCACCCTTCCAAAGTGGCCACCACTCCTATAGAAATTCACACACTCACACACACACATCTCAAGAGCTAGACATTTAGAGATGCCACATTTATCTTTGTTTTGGGGTCCTCTTTGCATTTACAATTGATCATTTAATCCCACAACAATCTTGTAGGATCTGAACTACTGTCCTCACTTTGAAAAAAATAACTTCCCTAACTTCAAGCAGCTGATAATCAGAGAAAACAGGATTAAATGTCATATACAACCCAAAACTCTTTTTCTATTTTCATTTCCTCCACTGGATAGCATATCATCTCAGCTTCTAACTAAATTATAATAGAGAAGAAAAAACAGGAAGTGTTAAATGATTTTTAAAGCAGCAAATAAGTGCCAAATCAGTGGTACAGACAATACGTTACCCTAGGAACTCAGAGAAAGACGAAATGTCAAAAAGAAGATTGTTCTAATACTTAACAGTCACCAATAAGATGAGTCATAATTACTTTCCTAAATAAGATTCCAAATGTTTGTCATGGTTCATGTTGTTCTTTGAGTAGTTCTCTAGCAAGTATTACAGTCACAAAATGAACAGATTATTCGGCCCTTTTCAGGCTACTTGAGACTGATTTGCAGGAGAGATAATCCAAGCTGTAGCAACCCAAGGAAGAGGAGGCGAAGTTGTTGCACAGAGTTGGGGACACTCCCCCTCAATGATCTTTTGCCTGCTGCTGGTCAAGTACTATTCATCCTAATATGACTTACGTTATATCTTAATAAAGAGCTCTGGAACTTGTGGTAGTATGTTTCACAGAAGGAGATACTGTTATTAAATAAATGAAGCTAATTAGGAATTAAATTTTTCTCAAGATACACTGTCTTCCAGTGTGGAGTGTTTTGAACATGGGACAGATTTCTTTGTTCCTTTATTCAATAAACTGTGAGTGCCTTTTATATCTAGGCACTGTGCTAGAATTTGGGCATTCAGAAATAATTAAGACTTTGTCTTCTTGAAAAACCAAGAATGAAGGAATGAAAGGAGAGGAAAGAAAGAGGAAGGAAGGAGGGAAGGCAGGAAAGGAGGAAGAAAGGAAAGAAGGGAGGAAGAAAAATATTTTATTTGGAGTACATATAAATAAATTGTCAATTCTATACAGATTTGTATTATGACATGG
>NW_007775598.1:0-276 GCF_000696425.1 Galeopterus variegatus | reverse complement strand
ACTTAAAAGCCATGACTTTCAGATAAAACCATATCTCCTTCAGAAAAAAAATAATGGGGTGTGTGGAGCAGGGAGATGTCCAGCAAGGAAGACAGAAGCTCCACAGAGACCATATGCCCTGTGGTGCCACCACGTGACCTGGCAGCCGAGTGCATGTGGAGGACGGAGAAGTCCAACAGGGGAGGTGGAAGCTCCAAAGAGACCACACGCCCTGTGGTGCCAGTGCATGACCCAGCAGCCCGGCTGAGTGCATGCTGACCAGAGAGGCAGCTCCCT
>NW_007775597.1:2353-3726 GCF_000696425.1 Galeopterus variegatus | reverse complement strand
CCCCCTTACCGGTCAAAAAAAAAAAAAAAAAAAAAAAAAAAAGAAAGAAAAGAAATTTCCTTCCTAACTGGAGAAACAAGTTGGCTTATTGTAATCGTCTTAAGTCCTCATACTCTGCACAGATGCTAGATCAGTGACAGTTCTTTTATATTAGATTCTCTCCTCCACTTTCGTCAATTTCTTGTCTCCCATTTGGATTCGTTTGTCTGTTTCTCTGATAGGTCAGTACTTCAGAGTTAACAACAAGCACGGCTGGAGCCCTGCTGAAGGCCTCCAGGGCAGTTATCTTTGCTTTGGGACTTGTACACTGATATTTAGTTTATTATGGCCAGTTCTAAAAATTTATGACCTATGAAAAGTTTATTTGCAGTGTAACTTAGGTCAGAATTGGACACTTAATCTAAAATCCATACGGCACTGAATTGCGCGGCATGTGAAAGCACTTTGTAAACTGTAGAGGGCAGCCTTCAAGGAGAGATGGGGCCTTTGGGTCAACAGACTGAGTCTGAAATTCCAGAGCCTGTGCCTTGGAGGTATTTGTATAAGTGACTCTTTTTTCTTTTCTTCTTTATTTTTTGCTATTTTTTCTTCTATCAAAACATGAAAAAATTAACCATATTCTAGGCTTCATATTCTCCCTCTGTAAAATGAGAGTAAGTGATCTGCTTGTTTCTTCACAGACAGCATCATTAAGTGCCAACCAGCACACCGGGACTGGGCTCAAGGTCAGCATTTGTTGCTGTTACTATTAGAATGTGATAGACCAGTCAGAGAAAATGGAATTCGCTGCATCTTTAACAAATTTTTTCGACTGTAGCTTAAGCAGCCCTGGTAAAGTCACATAGGTTTTCTGTTTGTTTTGCTCTCACACTACCTTCTTATATAATACCTTAGTCTTTGAAGTGACTTGCGGGTGATGTAACTTACAACCCAGATGATGGTCTGGCGGGCAGGCCTTGAGGAAGAAAGAGCGGAAAGGTCTTGGGACGGAAATTCCCTGAGTCCTCTGTGGGACACGAGCACACAGAATTTTAATCTGCTTCTGGTGCACACCTCGCGCTGCAGGGAACCTGCCCTCCCTGACACTGGGTGCCTGCACAGCAGCCAGCGCGCACGTCTGCTTCCTCCTCTTTCCTACCCACACCCACGCTCTGGAAGATTAGTCCTGCTCTGACGTACAGCCCCTGGTCAGAGAGGTGATTAACTACTGGGGGAAAAGCAGAAAGACTTTGAAGTTACACCAAACTCATTATCTTTTTTTTTAAGCTTCTCAGAGATGATTTAACCGTCTCTGAAACTGTAGGCTGAGCTGAAGCACTGTCAGGTGACAGAAGGAGATATTCCTGGCACAGAGTGAATATTCTCCAGTGAGT
>NW_007775597.1:0-886 GCF_000696425.1 Galeopterus variegatus | reverse complement strand
GTTGCGTGCGCACACATGCACCACCCTCCCCGAGAGGCAGTGGTAAAGCGTGTATCAGCACACTACTGAGCAGGAATCAGATTTAGTGCAGAAGTTCCTTGTGGAAGATTTCTTACAGATGTGGCCATCGACCATCACAGAACCCACTAAAGAATGAGAAGAGGAAAAAGGAGAAGAAGCGAATGAACATTCTTGAAGCATCTATGCCTGGTGATATGTTAATTGCCTTTCATAGAGACCCAAATTAAAATCCTCTTAAAGGCGGGCTAAGCTGTGTGATACTGCCCCAATCTTGCAGTCCAAGAAACTGATCTGTGGTTTAATAACTTGCCCAAGTCAATACAGCTAATAAATGGAAACACTTATGTTGGAATATACTTGAATCCAGGTATTTGTGACTCAAGTGCATAATATCTTTGCCTTATCTAACAGAAATTTGAATACATTTTGCAAAGGGAGTAATGTTAAATGCTATGGTAAGATTTTTGCAAACATAATGAATACGTAGCCATTCCTTCATTCGTGTTATTTGCACATCAAACATCGAAAGTAAAGTGTGTCCTGCACTGGTCATTTAAAGGTTCTGCCCGGGAGGAACAGTTATATATGAAGTGCTAGGGTAGCACAGGCAAAGACAGGGAATGTCACAGAAGGACACTTAAGAAAACAACCCTTGCAAAGGCATGTAGGTGTGTGTCTGGCATCACGTGTGGCCTCCAGGGTTTAAAGTGTTGTAGGAGGTGGTTGGTTTTGGTAGAGGTGACAGGAATTACAAGATTGTGGTCAGACAGGCATCTGTGGGTAGTTTGGGAGTTCCAAGTAGTATGTTTAACATTGTTTCTATGGGAAAGTCTGCCCAGAATGCCCAGCTATCCCCAGAGGCCCA
>NW_007775596.1:0-3727 GCF_000696425.1 Galeopterus variegatus | reverse complement strand
AGCCACGGGGCTGTCAGATGAGCTCAGCACAGTGTGGGCAGCCTTGGTTCTGCCCACGAAATGCCTTGTGGAATTATCAATATAATTAGAAAATGTTCACAATATAATATAAAGAAAGATTCATAAAGTATATAATAACCTCTTAAAAATATGTCTTTATTAATACAAGAATTTCTTTTTAAGAAAGGGAAAGGAATTCTCCAAAATTTGAAGAATTATTATTCCTGAGGAAAAAGATGGTTTTCATTTCTTCTGTGTCCTTTTCTTAATGTTACATGTTTTTCCTGAATGAGATACTATAGTTTTGTTGTAAAATAGTTTGTTCTTATTTTCTTAGTAATACCAAGACTTGGTGGCATCATGGAAGACTCATGATGTGCCAGGTACAAGTATCTGAGCATTTTATGCATTACCCATGTGTAGTGTGATAATAGAAGCCACTCAACCTCCAAGAAATGTATATGTAGGCAAGAGACACGTGTGGAATCTGAGGCCCACAAAGCTAAGATAACTCACTCAACATTCTACAGGGTTAAGTGGTATGAAGTGTGTTTAATTTTCTCTGGTCATTAAAAATAATGTTCATATAGATTATTTAAAGACCTGCAGTATTGCTCATGATAACAAGTTAATCAAAAGAAGAAAATATTAAGCCAAATATGCAAATTCCACCCTTATATATATGTATAAATAATACCAAGCATTTCTACTTCTATCTATAAATATGCAGAGAAAAATTCAAAGGAAAAGATAATGACAGGTACCATTTATTATCATTTTTGTAACTAATTTTACTGAGATTTTCTTTAATGAAGAGTTATTTTTTTATCTGAGTTCTTATATGTACCAGATCTGGGTCTTGGAATGAGTCACTTAACCTCTGTCACTGTCCTCATTTGTCAAATAAAGATTACCATAACAGCCACTGCACAGGGCTGTTGAGGGGTTAAATAAAATAATATAAGAACGCATCAAGAATAATGCCTGACAAGCAACAAGTCCTCTATGGACATTAGATGCTAAATTAATCTTAAAGCTTATCGTTACACATTAAACACAACATTTCTTTGAAAATACTCCTTCATGTGACAGATATTCAAGACACAGTTCCAAGGTCCTGGGCAAGTAGAAGCTGATTTCCACGGACTGCTCTGTCTCACATCTGCCAGCAACTGTAGTCTAGTCTATTCTTGCTGCTCTGTCTCACATCTGCCAGGTCTCACATCTGCCAGCAACTGTAGTCTAGTCTATTCTTGGATGCATCTGGATTACAAATAAAAATTTGATTTTTCTTTTTCTTTTATTTTTTTTGGTGGCTAGCCGGCACAGGGAACCAAACCCTTGACTTTGGTGTTGCAAGGCTGCACTCTAACCAACTGAGCTAACTGGCCAGCCCTAAAAATTTGATTTTTCTGAGTCATAAGCTGCTTGGTGACGTCTCAGTTGATTTCAAAAACACTGAATACCCCAGTGCTTGTGTATATGGCATATTAAATAACATCAATGAGATATTCCAGCATCTAACTGTTTTTCTGTTGTTGTGTTATGGAAAAATAAAGGTCAACCTTCTTATGTGAGTCCTGAATCAACAGCAAATCACACAAATATAGACATAGGGACTGAACACAGCAGGTATGTCCTCATATTTCCAAAACAATGTTTCCACAGTACAGATGTCAGGGAATGACTGAGCGGGTACAGAACAAGCCCTGCCCCACCTCGAGATGTGCACAGTCATGCCAGGGATTTCTTTCCAGATGGTTATCCCACTTACCCATCTGCCCAGCACTGGTGGGTACAGGAGACCTCAGAACTGCTCAGAACTGGAGCAGTTCATAAAAAGCCCCAGGGAGCCACCTCACCCACCACTTCCCTGGAGACACCAGTACAGCCCCAAGTGCCTGTCACTGGCCTGAGACCTCCAGCTAACGGGTGCTGGGGAGCCCGCCTGGGAGGCAGGATGCTGCTGCTGGAGCTGGTCCTCTCCTCTGCCCTCTGGGCATGTGAGTAGCCCCCAGTCATTTCAGTCTACAGGAGAGACTGAAGTCACTCTTCATTATGGCCTCATTACATGTCATTTGCTCATGGGGATTTCTCTTCTGTGTTTGCAGTTGGACTTGGGCGGTTGGAGCAACCTGAAATGTCAATTTCCAGAGCAACAGGCGAAAGTGTCCAAATACCTTGTAAGGTGTCCGTCCAAAGCTTTAAAAGTGAAGCCATATACTGGTATCGGCAGAAACCAAATCAAGGTTTAGAATTCCTAATATACATCATCTCGACAACCCCTGCTCAAGGTCACTTAGATGGGAAGAACAACAAACTCGAGGCAAGTAAAAATTCTCGTACTTCCACTGCGACCTTGAAAATACGTTTCTTAGAGAAAGAAGATGAGGCCACATATTACTGTGCCTGTTGGGTTGAGCACTGCATTAGAATTGCTGAAATAACCTACACAAGAACCTCTGCAGGTCTGTGCCAACCCACATCCTTGTCACTGCGGGCAACCACAGCGGGCAGCTCCACAGGGCACCAGCCTGGGCCTCCCCTCCCTGCAGAGCTTCTGGAACTTTGCAGAAAGACGTCTCAGTTTCTGCTGCCACAGCGAGCCCCATGAGGTGGCAGCAATTATTGTCCAAATGAAGGAGTATATTTGACACTATTTCCTAATAAATTAGTCTATCTTGAAACTCTGACAATATGGGGTGGATGGATCAGAGCAAAACCCATTTGTCCATAAGTTCACCGCACAGACAGTGATTTCCAGAGATTGAATGCTTTCGACTGAAGGCAGGGCAGGGGTGCACACCAGGTGAGGGGTGGACATGCCACATAAGTGTTTCCCGTTGTTATTTTTCATGAGCAGTGGAGGTTTTCAGCGGTAGGTCATGAGCAGTGGAGGTTTTCAGAGGTAGAATGATCTGTCAAATGTAATAATCTCATGACTTTTATGAGTACCTTAGTACCCTGAGGCCATCCTGAAGAAATCCAGAGACCATAAAGCTCTAAGTAAACCATCAGCTACTTGTGGCACTTGAGAGACAGAAGTCTGAGTCTTGTGTCCCAGGGGAAGAGGGTGCGGTCACTCCACACTCAGGGCTCCATTGGAACAGAGCCCCTGGGCACAGCTGGTGACGCCCATGCAGCACAGTTGCCTTCATGACCTTATTCTCCAGGATTCTGTCCCAAACACCCCACAATCCTGAGTAAGATACGATCAGATTGTTGGAAAGAAAGATAATTCATGCCCCCTGGATCTATAGAGGAAACAAGTGTGATATTCCTCACAAATTAATACAATAAAAATAATTATGGGATTATTTTATGTTTATTCTGTGATTAATAGGTGAGTGGTAGAGAACTTTCAGAGAATTGTGAAACAAAACGTAAAATGTAAAACCACAAAACTCTTTTCCCACCTCCCTTGTCCACTTCCAAACAAGGAGGAGGTGAATGAGGAAAAACGCTCACTTTGGAAATGTTCCTAATGCCGCTGCCTTTAGTAACACGGATGTCTTACCACCTACTTGCCACAAGTGCGGTTGACGTAGAGCTCTTGACATAACTGCCACATGCTCCCTCTCCATGTCCCCCTTCCAAGGGTCAGCTGTAGCAGGAGGGGCAGAGATGCTGCTGAAAGCCGAATGAGGGGACCACAGGGGGCTCCACAGCAGCGTCTTTCTGGGGTGTGTGTCCCACTCCCATCCTGACTCCTGACCCTGGTGCTCCA
>NW_007775595.1:3019-3727 GCF_000696425.1 Galeopterus variegatus | reverse complement strand
CCTTTTTTGATGGCATATATGATTTGCAGCTTTGTAGCACAGCTTTTCTACTTTTAAAAAAGGGGTTTTTTTTAAGTGCAGAGTTGAGTTCATCATGATGGCTTATAATAATCACTGATCTGTCAAGTTTCTTCTGTTATTTTTTTTATTTTTATTTTTTTTTGTCTTTTTTCGCGACCGACAATGGGATCACAACCCTCGGTGTTGCGCCCGCACCACGCTCAACCAGTGAGCGGACCAGTCTCTATATGGGATCCGAACCCTCGGGGGGAGCGCCACCACGCTCCCAAGCACCGCACTCTACCGAGTGCGCCACCAGGCCGGCCCTCTTCTGTTATTTTGTTGATATTGTTATTTTTCTTTTTTCCCAATCTCTACTCCATTNTCGGGACAGCTCATTACAGCAGATTTAAAGAAATTCACATCATGAAGCAGGCTGACACCAGACTTCTTCAGGAAACTCTAGAAAATTTCATTTGTGGTTAAAATAATTTAAATATTAATGTGATTTTTAAAAGTTTATGCATTCACTATGTAACCAAAAAATATAATTAAGACCTAAGTAGTTAAAATGTCATTGTTGTATAACTTTAACTTTATCCACATTTTTAAACATTGTGACAATCAGCTATCTAGTCATTCAATTTACCTTTTTTTTTTCCTTTTTGTCTTTTTTCGTGTCCGGCAACGGATCGCAACCCTCAGTGT
>NW_007775595.1:0-1074 GCF_000696425.1 Galeopterus variegatus | reverse complement strand
TGTATGATCATTTATTATCTGGCTCTCTACAGAAAATGCTGCTTACTCTCAATGAGACAATGAAATTAAGAGATAAGGTAAGTGACTCTGGCATTCTCAACATTTTGCCTTTGTACCACAAACAAGTTATAAAATCATAAGAGTTTCCTGTATGCTCGATTAGAACACATTTTGTAATTCTATAAAAATGCTTCGTGTTCCTTCATTTCTTTTGAATGTATCAGTTTCCTAATAAAAATCCACTGGAGTCAGATTTGCTTTTCTGTGGAAAACATGACTTTGCTTCTGTTTACTTGTTCTTTCCTGTGTGATGTGATTAAGTTTGGAGAGTTTCTATGATTTATATATTTAAGTTCCTCTGGGCGTGATGACTCATGATTTTATTCAGTGTAAGGGCATTGGTAAGAACAAAAGCTCTTTTTCATTATATATTTGAAAATGTATCTTAAAAATGACTGAAGCCTTAGTAGAAGTGTTGGAAAGTAGATATCTGTCAACTCTCAGAGATTCTATTCTCACACTGCTTATTGCTCCCTGCTTTCTTTAACGTATTTTGGGAAAGAACTTTCACATTATAGCACTCAGCCTTCTGAGACCTTCCTTTGAAGCTAATCTGCATCAGAAACAAGTTGCAAATTTATAAAAGAACCCCAAATTTTGTTTCTATTAATGAGGGTTTTTTTCTCTTCTTTTAGTACTGATCTTTACTAAAAAATCATATATTCAGTAAGCTATCATCACCAAGATAAGGCATTGTCAACTTTTGTCAATACCGAATTCCAAGAAAAAAACATTCTGCTTAGTTATATTTTTTTGCCTGAACAAGTACAAGAACTTTTTAGGTGTTTAATGGATTAAAAAGAGTATTTGATACGCAGATGTTTGTGTAACCAGATCCTGAATTGAATTTCCAAGATTATCAAAGAAAGATGTTAAAACAGGACACATATATATGCTATAATATGGATGCTCTGAACTCTGGCTGTGCACTGGAATCACTCAAAAGTTCTTTTTTTTTTTTTTTTTGTCTTTTGTCTTTTTTCGTGACCGGCAACGGATCGCAACCCTCAGTGT
>NW_007775594.1:2305-3727 GCF_000696425.1 Galeopterus variegatus | reverse complement strand
GCGACACTGAGGGTTGCGATCCCGTTACCGGTCACGAAAAAAGACAAAAAGGAAAAAAAGATAGGATTTAGTAATCACTGAACTGAAATTACCCAGGAGTGAGAAGTGGTATAGTGGTTAAGAGAGCAAGAATGAAAGCCTGAGGAATAACATTTAAGGAATAAATGAAGAGGCCAAAAGGCGGGGGGGGGAGGGGGAGGCTGTGCCCAGGAGCATGCAAAAATGTAAAGAATCAAGGGAATAAAGATTTTTAAAGAAGGGGTTGTCAGCAGTGTCAAATACAAAAAGTCAAATAAGAAATGGCTTATGAACTGAACTGTAGATTTAGAATTAGGATTTTAGACTTCACAGGAAAGGATTGTTAAGAACTACTGTTAGGGCAAAATGCCAGAATTTAGTTAAGGAGCAAGAGGGAGGTGACAAAGTGAAGGTAGGAATATTCTTTAAAAAAAGGGGGGGGGAGGCATAAGAGGACAGGTATTCACACAAAATTACCATTTAAACCATCTACCATATTTTCAGAGTACTACAAATGTCCTTAAACTTTTCTATATGGTGATCACTTCATAGTCCTTTGAGTCTCCAAGAGGATTGACTTAATTAGTGGGTTAATGTCTTTCTTTTCCTTCCCTATTCAGAGAAAATGAGGGGGGAAAGGAAAATACGACATGTATTGTTAAATTTAGCTATGTGATTATTCATTAAAATATACTGATTACATACATATTCATACATTCATTCAACAAATATTTATTGGATACCAACTATGTGCTTGGCACAGTACCAAACTTTAGGAACATGGAGAAGAAAAAGGATACAGCAGTGTAAAGTGACATGTCTAAACCATTATATAAATCCCGCTTTTCTAATAACGTGACATCTCAACATATTATAACTACTAAGACATATGTAAAGAGGGCACATGAATTTGAGATAAACAGTTTCTTTTTCCCTAAACCCCTTCAAATATTTTCATCATTGACAAGCTCCCACTAATGAAAACCTCCCAAAATTACAGTTCAGTTTTAGGGAGGCAAAGGAAATGAACTTCATGTATAAAAAACAAAAATTGTATACCCTGTGACTATACAGATCAAGCATAAAAAGGGCAACAAAACTCAAAAATAACTTTAGATTGGAACTGGAAATGTTACCTTACTTCAGTTCCAGAATTGTTTTTTGGGGTTTTTTTTCCTGAGAAAATAATTTTTAGAAAATTATTCACTATTATACACTAAGGTACTTAGGGTTAAAAGGGCATGATGCCTGTAACTGACTCTCACATGACTGAGGAAAAATAAGTATGTGTGTATGTATATATACAGAAAGCACATGAAAGATAAAGCAAATATGAACTGATGAATCTGGGTAAACAAGTCCTTCGTAGTATTTTTTAAACTTTTCTGTAAAGTTGAAATTATA
>NW_007775594.1:0-1410 GCF_000696425.1 Galeopterus variegatus | reverse complement strand
AAACAAGTCCTTCGTAGTATTTTTTAAACTTTTCTGTAAAGTTGAAATTATACAAAAATAAAAAGTTTTCCCCAAATTTTATTAAGTAATATTAGGGAAAGTATTATGAGAATAAATATGTAATTTAGTGAATTTTTCCCAATGTTTAGAAATCCTACATTCCTTTGACTTGTTATCGTACTTTTCTACACAGCAAAACAATCCAGTCAAAATATCAATATAATTCTAAAAGTGATTTGTTTCATACCAATGTAGTTTAGGGTTGCCAGATAAAACACAGGACTCCCAGTTAAATTTGAATTTCAAACATATTATGAATAATTTTTAGTAAAAGTATGTACCAAATATTGCATACTACATACTTATATTTTTTAAATGAATTGTTTATCTGAAATTCAAATCTAACATTGCATTCTGTATTTTTATTTGCTAAATCTGGAGACCCTAAATGTATTAAACAATTCTAAGCTGTTGATTATGGGTCATTCATGAGCCTCCTTAGTAAGTACTTGTCACATTTGCCATAGTTTTATTTATATTACATCTTCTTACACAAAACTCTAGTTTGAGAGATGAGTTGAAACACTATTCAGTTAATTTTATCACACATGAATTTGATAATCCTGCTTTGATTCAATATTAAACATAAAAATTTGTACCACACTATCAAAGTATTACTTTTACTCACAACAGCATTATACATAGACTTAGCACAATTTAAAAAAAAATTTTGTTTGCTTAAAACAATATAATTCTCCTTTTACAAAAGCAGCTTCATATAAAATGTTTGGCTTAAGTCTGTCATTGCTCTTATATTATGCCTTTGAAAAAAATTCCACTCTTTGGCCTCCATTGTCCAGAAACAGGCATATTTCAACTCATTTTCTTTAATGAATATTTTGTAACAAGTTCCTGAAGTTTTCTAATTCTTTCACACTTGTAGAAATTCTGTAACCAAAAAATATTTCACTGTGAAACCATCTTAGATAAATTTTCTCTGTAAAAGTTATTCACTTTGCATTTTTAGAGCACAGAACATTTTTAAAGTAATTTATTTCAGCAAATTTAAAGGTGTATAAACAATTTAATCTATTTTGGTGTACTTCAGTTCTTAATTTGACGTGGTAAAACTAAGGTGATATTGTCCAGAAATTATTTTTTTAGTATTAAAGTATTAAAATGCATAAATATAAAGTATACAGGTATTAAAATACTTAGGTATTTTATATATTCATAAGTATATTCATTTACTTAGTATTAAATATTAAAGTACATGAGTAGTATAAAATACATAAGTATGTAAGTATTAAAATACTTAGGTATTTTAAGTATTCATAAATGTAACCACGTGTTGGGCCGGCCCGGTGGCGCACTGCTACAGTGCGCCGCTTGGGAGCGCGGCGGCGCTCC
>NW_007775593.1:0-3728 GCF_000696425.1 Galeopterus variegatus | reverse complement strand
GGAGTTTAATGGGGTTTGCTTCCTCCTGATGACTTCCAGAAGGGCCTCTGTCGCCTTTGCCAGCTTGATAGACTGGCCCCTGCCGGCCAGGTGACTTCCACATCCCTTTTCCTGGGGAATGTGGCCACGAGGCACAGAGTTCTGTCAGTCAAGACACGAGCAGAGAAGGCAGCGTGGGCCCTGGAACTGGGGGTGGGGACTTTTCCTGAGAAGTGAGCTCCCTGAGGCAGGAGTGGAGATGGTCCCCACTTCTGGAGGGCGAGAGTTCAGGGAGCAGGAGTGTAAGGGGTCGCAGGATGGGGAAGCGGGCTTCATAGGGGCCAGTGAACCCTCTCAGCCTTTGGTGGAGGCCGGGATGCTGGGCCTGGTTCTTGGGATAGTTTTCACCTTTTTCTCCCAGTTATTAAAATTGTGATAAAATACATATAATATAAAATTTACCATCTTAACCATTTTTAAGTGTCCAGTTCAGTGGCATTAAATACATTCATAATGTTGTGCATCCATCATCACCCCCCATCTTCAGAATTCTTTTCATCTTGCAGAACTGAAACTGTAAACCACAACTCCCCATTCCCTTTCCCCCAGCCCCTGGCCCCCACCATTCTACTTTCTGTCTCTATGAATCTGACTACTCTAGGTCCTTCATACAAGTGGAATCACACAGTATTTGTCTTTTTGTGCCTGGCGAATTCACTTAGCATAATGTCCTCAAGGTTCATGATGTTGGAGCACGTGTCAGAATTTGCTTCCTTTTCAAGGCTGAATAGTATTCCGTTGTATGGATATACCACATTTTTTAAATCCATTCATCCCTCCATGGACACTTGGGCTGCTTTCCCCTTTTGGCTATTGTGAATAATACTGCTGTCTATGGGCATGCTTGCCTCTTTTTGCAGGTGAGACTCTGTGGGTTTCCAGGAAGCCTTTGAGTTATAGTTGTTCAGTACAGACAGCTAGTCACGACCATTTGTTTTCTTTAGCTCACCCTCACTCCCTGACCCCTGGGGCTGACTGGGGCCTGCTTTTCTGCTCGCTGTGCTCTCCCTGCTCAGCCTGTTTCAAGCACAGGGAATGCTAGTCACGACCATTTGTTTTCTTTAGCTCACCCTCACTCCCTGACCCCTGGGGCTGACTGTGGCCTGCTTTTCTGCTCGCTGTGCTCTCCCTGCTCAGCCTGTTTCAAGCACAGGGAATACAACCCTCAGCTGCTTCCTACCAGTGCACCTCTTTGCCCCACTTTGTAAAGCTGCTCAAAGTACCTTTCCTCTGGGAGCCTTTCTCAGTGAATGCTGACATGGCTGGGTTGACCCACAGGGTATAGTCCTGCCGTCCCAGTAATCAGGACCAGCTTTACTTCTGAGGGCTCTGTTACTTGGAGGTTTCCAGGGGAGGTCCCACAGTGAGGGCCGCAAGAAGCCCGAGGGTATGGCCTCAAAGCCAAACTGCACATTCCATGAGAGTGTCTGGCTGAGCAGAGGGGATGCAGGTCATCTTCTCTGGTTCCCAACTTGTCCCAGGCTGTCTCTGAAATCAGAGACCTGTGGGATTCCTGGGGGATTGGATGGTGTTAAGCTGATGAGGGAAGGACAAATTGAGGGTTTCACTAAAAACAGAGCAAAACTCCAGATTAACCTTTGAAAGGTGGAACCCCTGGAGGTTTGGGGGGCAGTGTGGGGTGGAAGGAGCGGGGCCTTTGGAGTCAAGGCAGCTCTGCCCTATTAGAGAGATGTCCTTGGCTTGAGTCTGGCTTTCCTCCTCTGTAAAACAGATGAGCGTCCTGCTTCTCAGGGGTGCCACAAGCATGAAACGGAGCCACGTGTGAAGCTCTGAGCCCTGAGCTGAGGCAGCTTGCAGGGGGTGGCCCAGCCCACAGATTTTCCAGTTTCTTTGCCCCATAAACCAATAAAGCACTGCTCTCAGTGTAGTCTGCCTTCACCAGCACTTACCCCTTGAAGGGATGACAGGCAGAGAGACTGGAAAAGCGAGCTGGTGAAGCGAGCACTGGTAGTGCTAATGCACTTAGGGTAAATGCGACCACTGTGAGAGGCCGGAGCAGCCCCTGGTGGGGGGCGGGCCTGGGATAGCCCTTGATGTAGCTTTGATGTTGGTGATGGAGGGCTGGCTGGCAGGTTCAGCTGGCTTCTGGGTTTTCTTGGGTTTAGAGAGAGTTGGGGGCCTTGGGTAGACAGATTTGGGGGCTTCATGTGATGGTTTACAAACACACTCATCTCTCATGGATTGCTGCTGGTCTTGTCGCAAGGTTTGGCATCCAGATGCTGGGGAGGGCATGCTGGTCTTATCCCCTACTAGATGTTTTATCTGCCAGAATGCTCATTTGACAGGTCGTGACTTCTCTTCCTAGCACAGTTTTTCTTTGTGTTTGTGTGGACTTTCACAGGCAGTAGTGTGGGTTATTGCTTGAATCTCTAACCATCTTGACGTCTTGGTTCAGGATGATTAACCTTACTTTACAGACTTGGAAACAGTCTCAGAAAGGCTGGGTGGCTTTCTCAGACTCACGCAGCTAGTAGATAGCAGAGGCAGGATTGTAACCAGGTGTATCTGCCTCTCTCCTCTCCTCTGGGCTGCAGGGACCCATTAGGACTGTCATCGACCTTGAGTACTTCCGCCTTTGCATGCCCTTTTCTCCATAAAAAATATTAAAATTTATATTTTATGACCAGTTTGTGCAAATGTAAACCAGGCCGGATATATTCGGGTATTTTTTCTTCTGATATTCAAAGAAAATAAAATGTTTTCACAGGGCCCTAAATGTGTTGTTATCCTTGGGCATTGTGTCTAGGGGGTAGTCAGCCCTGCTGGGCTGTCTGTCCTTTGGAGGACAGAGTTGGTGTCCCAAGAGAGTGCAGTGGGAGAGGAAGAGAGTGCCTGGCCCAAGTGACTGTCCCTCTTTTCTGCCCGGCAGTGCTGGTGGCCTCTGTTTACCCCCGAAAGCCTGCAGCCGTGGAGCGGCATGTCCTTCCCATCCTCTGGTACTTCCTGAGCAACACGATCGGGAACGGCCTCCTGCCCGGGCACAGCGGGAAGGTGCATGCGGCGGTGCGCTGCCTGGCTGTCCCTCTTTTCTGCCCGGCAGTGCTGGTGGCCTCTGTTTACCCCCGAAAGCCTGCAGCCGTGGAGCGGCATGTCCTTCCCATCCTCTGGTACTTCCTGAGCAACACGATCGGGAACGGCCTCCTGCCCGGGCACAGCGGGAAGGTGCGTGCGGCGGTGCGCTGCCTGGCCAGGGGTCTTCAGGAGCAGATGGGCTCCCGCCTGCAGGACTCTGCCGCCCGCCAGCCCAAGCAAGTCCTCAAAGCTCTCCAGGAACTCTTAGACACGGCATCTATGGGAGGCAGCTGCAAGGTCTCCGACAGAAGGGTGCCCCCTGACAGCAGGACAGAGGGCAGCTCCTGCCCCTTTCAGCTGGATTAAAGACAGACCTGAAATGGGCAATTCTTATTTTTTATCTTCTGTTATTTTGACGGTGGAATTATCTCCTGGTCTACTTTCCCTCTTAGAATTCCAGATGTATATGGTATATTTTGAAGTAGAAATAAAACGATGACTTATTTTTCTAAGGTTTTATTTTCTTGCACTTTTTTCACTTCAGAGAATTTTCCAGTAGCTAGGTGTGTGACCCACAAACGAAACATGGCAACAGCAAAGCCAGTTACAGATGATACTGAGGCGACGAGGTGGGAAGCCAGAGGGTAGCATGGCCC
>NW_007775592.1:0-3728 GCF_000696425.1 Galeopterus variegatus | reverse complement strand
GCTCAGTTCCCTGGAATCATACAGTTATGAACAGTCAAGGGCTCTGATCTTGTGTACACCTTTGTCAGCCAGCAGAATATATTCCAGGAGATTGCTACGGGAAAGGACTCAGCCCAAAGCATCAGCATTCAGCAGGGACATTGCCCGTAGGCTTAGACAATTGAAGCTGTACCCTGGGAGCCCATGCTCCCTGAGTGTCTGAAGGAGCTTGACAGCCACAGAAAGCTACAAGGCCACAGAGCAGTGGCTTCCAGCTCTGTACAAGGCACAGCCAAAGATCCCTGAAGACAGTAATAGTTGCTGGGCCACCTTGGCGCTGGATGGCCGTGGGTGGTGACCCAGCCTCAGTGGGTGATGGAGGGGAAGCTCCACCCCATCTCCAGAGATCGCTTGGCTCACGTGTAAATGGGGAGTTTGGACTCAGTCACTCTGAATACCCCTCCAGCTTAAACGTTAAACTCCTCATATCCATCTGAAGGAGTCTGATTTCTTCTTCCCTCTCCTAAAACATACACAAATGGTCTGAGGGGAAAAGCAAAGGAGGAGCTTTGAAATAAGTTATAAGAATGAAGCACAACAAAAAGTTGGCTTTTGAATTTAATAATATGGAGCATATTAGAGCTTATTTTTCATAAAAAATAAATCACACCATTGTAACTCTAGTGCGGTCATCCCAAGATAGGTACCCAAGGTGGTCCGTGAGGTTCAGGAAGAAGGTATTAAAACTTCTAACTATATTTATTTTTGTCTTAAAAAATAAGAAAGCAAGAATGTTTTACTCCTGGGGAATATTGGATTTTCCCTGGTTTGCTGTTTTGGTCCCTTGGTTATATGTCTGGGCCAGCACACAAGTCATTCTGAGGAAGATCGGAATCCACTCCTTAGAAAGAGGTATTATAGTATATTACACCGTAATTGTGTGTGTGTAAATCTAGCCTTAACCAGACTTACTCATAAAATGGTCAAGTGGCTTAAGAAGATTCCTGCAAAATAACTACAAATGGAAGATAATCCTAACAGAGCAAGTACAAGCAAAGAAAATGACAGACTGATAGTTCTCCTGTTCCTAGTACAGTCTTCCTCAACCTCACTGTGAGGTGCAAACAGCCATGATCAGGCTTATCATAACAAAAGCTAACCCAGAGATCCAAAATGATCAAAAAGGCTATTTGAAATATGAAGTCTTACCCGTCAAACTTTGTACCAAATATATACTATGCTTTCCAATATTGACTTGTATACAATTTATAAATAAATATAAATACACAAAAGGAGTCTGTTCAAAAATGTTTACAGAAAGGGAGTGCAATCAAAAAGAGTTTCAAGAGCCCCTCTCTAATGACTGATTTTGGAGGCAACTAAGACAAATTGAGATTCTCGGTTAGTTAGGTACATACCTAGTTAGGTCAGACAGTAATTTGAGAGGGGAAGTGACTTTTCCAAGTTCTCATGAATATTAATTGCTGAGTCCTGTGTTTGAATACTGGCTACCCAGCAATTCTTTGCAAGAATGGGCAAATCTGTTTCCTGTTTGGACTTTATTTTCTCACCAATATCATAAGAAGTTTGAAAGAAATGATCCGGGGCTGGCCCGGTGGCACACTCGGTAGAGTGCGGCGCTTGGGAGCACAGCGGCACTCCCACCGAGGGTTCGGATCCCATATATAGACCGGTCCGCTCACTGGTTGAGCGTGGTGCGGGCGCGACACCGAGGGTTGTGATCCCGTTGCCGGTCACGAAAAAAGACAAAAAGGGGGAAAAAAAAAAAAAAGAAAGAAATGATCCAGAAGGTCTCTTCTGACTCTAACATTTCATGATTAGGGGGTTCCCGAGAATAAGTATGTAGGTGAAAGATGCACCAGGCTGAAAAAGCTGGTTAAGGAAACTGAGGCAGAGCATCAAATAGAAGACTAAGCAGAGAGCACTGTAAATCAGTCTTTGTGGCCAGGCTGGAAGGATGGTTTTGGAAGCTGCAAAGAGGACGGTGTCAGGCTCTGACTGGAAACCCCTTCAGTGGTAGTAATTTTACAGGCTGTGAAGTGAGGCTTCTCATTTGGACCTGGGTAATGTTCTTACAGGACTTTGGATGGATTGTAGTAGATGCTGAAAAGATCCCCATTCGATCAGCAGGAGTTAGCAGAAAACAGTTTAAGTGTTTGCACAAATCGGGCATAGAAATCTAATGCAAAGGAGTGATTTACATAACCAACTGCTGCATAGAGCAGCAAATACTTTAAAGCAGAGAAAGTTATTCTTTGCCACTTAGATCCCAAATGATTATTCCAATCTCCTAAATACCACCATAAGTAGCAGTTTTTTTTAATAACAAAAAAAGAGCTGCAGTTTTCCTCCCTTCATCTTCCTTTATCTGCTGTACAATAAACATTGAATAATAAATCTAACTTAATTTTTGGCATTCTTTTTTTTTTTTCCTTTTTGTCTTTTTTCGTGACCGGCAACNGGGAGCGCCGCCACACTCCCAAGCGGCGCACTGTAGCAGTGCGCCACCGGGCCGGCCCCGGCATTCTTTTTTTTAAAGTCTTCCAAACAAGAGGTGGTACAGAAGCCAAGTGAATCTTCCAGGGGAAGGGACCCCAGCCCAGGGAGGCAGCTGGGGCTGGCCAACCAGAAAGGCCCAGTCCTTCCAGCCCTAGGTTCTCTAACCATATCCCTGTCAGAGTCAACTAGCTCAAAGTTCTCTGACATCACCCTCACCTAGGTAACAGAAGCACATCAACTCACTACTCTGGGCCCAACTTACTCTGTGCCCTGCATTCAAATTCCAGGGAAAACACCTGTTTTGGAGGAGGTTTTCTTTCGCCCACTCAAAAGTGAGCATTACTCATGCTCAGTGCTGAGAATACAGCAGTGAGGGAGATGTGGTTGGTCCCTGTCTTCAAGGAGCTCATGGTCTGCTGGGGGAAAAAGGTTGTCCCGATGGTGTGACAGCACTCAGAGTTAATGCAGAGGTAGCCCAAAGGGGCAGGAGTGGTGGATACCACTTGGCAAGTGTTCCAGCTGGGTCCTGAAGGGTAAGCAAGCAGTTTTCAGGTGAACAGGATAGGGGGAAGGTTCCAGATAGAGGGAACAAATGAGAGATAAGTATAAGCAATGTATGAGCTCCATTAAGATTCTGAAGCCATATATAGTAGGGCTACTTGAGCTGGGTTGGGTAGACCAGATGAAAACAATTATAAATTCTTAAACATATATTGGATTCTGTTTTATACCAGGCTGGGGAAAACTTCAGCCTGCATTTGGCAGTTGAGGGAATAGAGGTTTAGAGAGGTCAGATGACATTCCAGGGTCACACAGTTAGTTACCAGAATCAGGAACTGTGGCTCCCCACCCAATGCTCTTTCCACCATACACTTCCTCTCTTCCCTGAGTGACTGTTCAGGTTGGCTTTTTATTCACTTGATTCTGTTTTCTGGTGTTTTGTCTGTCCCTCTCTTGACCCAAACCTTGCCGTTGTCCTCAGGAAGCAGTCAGGCAGATCTTTTCCCCTCCTTGGTGTCAGCAAGGACACTTCAGTCAGGCCCTGAGTGTGCAGTTGGACTCGTGCCAGTATGTTTGACTCCCCCCTTGTCCTGGCACGAGCACTCCCTCCTGGCAGAGTTTACCCATCCTAATTGCTTGTTTTGTAGCCAGCTGCCTGACATATGCCCAACCCGTGTGTCGACTCACTGGTGTCAGAGACAACTACGCAGGGCGTTTCAAGTTGGCTT
>NW_007775591.1:6215-7030 GCF_000696425.1 Galeopterus variegatus | reverse complement strand
ACAGAACTTTTAAAAGGTCCCTACAGACATCTTATTTTCAGATCTTTGTATTTTTAGTTTTTGTCTAGATTCTTGTTTTTGTACAACAGGTATCACAGTTCAGGCAGATATGAAGTTTGACAATTGCCATTTTTTTTCAACATTTATCCCAAGAATGAAGCTGTATGAGTAGAGTGAGTTCTGAGTCATGTCAAATGAACACTATAACCCACGAATAGGACTTTTCCAGGAAATTGAAAGATAGATCCAATAGTGCCAATTGCTTGTAAGTAGGACTTTCTGAGGAGCTCCTAACCTGGTCTGTATCTTCCAATAACTGTGGGATTTCTGGTTTTCACAACAACCATTGTTACCAGGATGCTGTTGTTGATGACTGCTGTATAGCCACACAGTGTTCAATGGAAGTAAATAAAATGCAACATAAACCCTGATTTTTTTAACCAAGATTCAGCAGTTTTGCTTGATTAAGTAGTCTTCAGATTGTTTTTTAAACTTTGGCTTACAGAGTTCTATGAAAGTTGGTTTTAAAATTTTCCAAACGTTTATACTGATTTTATGACAGTATGGATTCATGGAAATCCTCACTTCACTCTTCCAGAAGTCCCTCACATTTCTATTTTTCTTAATCAATAATATCAGAATCACTTTTGATCCCTCACTTAATTAGGATCTTTCATGATGACACAGATTGTTATACTCTAATCATAAATGTAGGCAACATTAACATAACAGAACTTTTTAGAAATGCACATGCTTTGGCACACACTAGACCTAGTGAATCAGAAGCTCTTTTACCTTTGTGGAAATGTATTCTG
>NW_007775591.1:3330-3729 GCF_000696425.1 Galeopterus variegatus | reverse complement strand
ATTACAGATGGCAACAACCTTGAAGAGAAAACAAATACCTCATGAGCACTTCAAAGAGTAAACCAAAGAGAGAGCATTATGTCTTAAAACACTCTGGAATAGGTTCTTGGAAGTCGGATATTCAGTTCTCTGAGAGATGCTGCAAGAATTTTCAAAAGGTAAGTCTTATCTTCCTTTCAAAGATAAAACTTTTCACTAGGTATCAGCAACAACAACAATATGGACAATTAAATAAGAACAGATAAATAAGTAAGCAGAATTAAAATTATAAATATATAACATTAACAAATAAAACAATTAAATTAATAAATCAAGTTTTTAATAAACATATAGCATTAAAAAATAAGAACATTAGGGCAATACTATCATGGTAAAGGCAGAGCTATAGATCTACAATTC
>NW_007775591.1:0-1402 GCF_000696425.1 Galeopterus variegatus | reverse complement strand
TGTGTGTGTGTGTGTGTGTGTGTGTGTAGGAACAGCAATTGGGCTTTTCAAAACTTTGATAACCTACCTATCAAAAGCAATGGGAAGCAGCAGTAATGATCCATATTACCAGTGGTTGTCCTCTTTATACAAAGTGGTAGAAACATACATGCATAAATACTCTAAAACTTTTGTTTTTTAATTTCCATGTCCATGCTTTATGAAAAATATCTAACTTCTCCTGATATATATATATCATACCATATATATATATATATATATTTATATCTTCTTCTGTTACCTGACATAAATATATATATCATACCATATATATATATACACCCACCTTCTTCTGTTACCTGACATAACAGAATATATCAATTAGGCTATAGATTTCCCTTCTGTTAATTTATTCTTTGCTGAGATTATGTTTAAGGAACTAAAATATTAAGATTTTCTCCTCTGTCTTTAAGATATATTTTGAGTGTAAAATTTTAACTATAAATATTTGCTTCTATCGTTAAGGATTTTCTGTTTTTCTTACTCAGTATCCTCTATGTTCAATTCCCAGAGGTGTCATACACTGACCCATAAGCACTGCCTTCCCAGCTGTGAATAAGTTTGAAAAGTGATTGCACTGACTTCTGTGTACATCACGCAATGATGGAGTCAGTTCGGTATGTGGAGAACGTTAATAGTGAGGTGCCTGGGCTCAAAAGTTAGAAAAACACAGGTTTGAATTCCAGCCATCTGGGCTTACTTCATGTACTTAACCTCAGTACCTGAAGTTACTTCGAAGTTACTTCAGGTACTTAACTTCAATACCTGAAGACACTGAAAATACAGTCTTCTCGTCCTCATTTGTAGAATGGATACAATAAGAAATGAAGT
The DNA here is from genome assembly GCF_000696425.1 of Galeopterus variegatus. Classification (NCBI taxonomy): domain Eukaryota; kingdom Metazoa; phylum Chordata; class Mammalia; order Dermoptera; family Cynocephalidae; genus Galeopterus; species Galeopterus variegatus. The sequence goes on along the minus strand of NW_007775591.1, from coordinate 532 downwards.
AAACAAACACCTACAAAGCGTATTATTGTTTCTTTCACGAAGTTACCCAATTTTCATCATTTGCATTTTTAACACAATTATGAAGACCATGTAGAAAGCAATCATAACCTCTTTGTGGCAAGTAATGAATGTATATTAAAACAATAAGGAATTCTGTACATGGCAGCAAGGCAGCAGTATGCAGCTTATGTTGCACAGGTATGATGAGAGATCTGATGTCACTGGAGATTTATTTTCCTTTATGACTTTAATGTTAACATTTTTCAATAAAATGATACCTTTAAATATTTGAAAAATTAATGTTAAATTTTAAGTATTATAATGCGCAGAACTTTAAACAGAGACTGAAGCAGTGTCGACTGACTCCTGTAGCTCTCAACTATATAAAAACAATCAATTCGGGGGGAGAGAAATAATTGTTTCCCACAAAACGTCTCCTTTTGCTTTTCAACTCATACCCAGACTCAAAGCGTGCTAATTATTTTAATACTAAATTAGCACTTTCATATTAACAATAAAATTGTTTTTCAGA
>NW_007775590.1:0-3730 GCF_000696425.1 Galeopterus variegatus | reverse complement strand
GAACAAACCTCTTATCCTCTGACACTGCTTTTTGGCCTTGGTGAAGCAGCCAGATCAATACAGAGCCATGAATAGATGACTGAAATACTGCAATCCTTTCTCCAATAGAATATGTCAAAGGTGGAATTAGCACAAAGGGAGAAGCATCAAAGTCGGTAGGAAGCAGTAGGGAAGGGTGAGAGCCTGGGTCAGTCTACAGACCCCCTCCCACCCTTCCCTTTGCTTCTGGTCTTTGCAGTGTTTCTCCAGCTGGGCACACTCAGCTCCTTGCTCTGAGCACTCGCCATCATCGCATCTCTGTCTCCACGAGGGCAGAGCCTGCATGTGTCTTGTCACTGCTGTGTCCTCAGGACCTGGAGGGCATTGGCACAGTAGGTGATAACTAAGCTTTTCTTGGCTGAATCCATGGATGTCGACCATTCACGGTGGCAGGTCTGTTATGGGGAACTTGTGGTCCAGAGTCCCCTGGAGAGTCGAGGAAGCCTTCACAGAGGGGGCTTCCCACGAGGGGAGATTCTCCAGGCCGACAGAGGGGAGAACATGCCAGGGGAGGGAACCAGCGGGGCCGAGGCCCAGGGAGTGAGCACAGAGGGGTGAACAGGAACTCCTTCCCCACAGTGGGGGGAGGATGGGGCAGCAGGTGAGGCTGCAGAGGCGGCAGGAGAGAGCCTTCTGCCCAGGACTGGATCCTCAGGGGGCGAAGAGAGTGAGCAGCAGGTCAGACTCCTCCTGGAGGTCTGTGATGGAGGCACTGGGCTGGCTTGGTAAATAAGACATTTCCCAGGACAGAGACTGCGAACAGGAGGACTGCATGCTGGGCAGGACCCTCAGGTGTTTGCTGACCTGATCAGCACTGAAAACATCTGAATTAGTGGCCAACGCTTAAATATCAAGAAGTTTTGCCCAAAAGTCTGATTTCTGGTTTCCTTGAGCAGTCAGGACTCCGGTGACCACGTTACAACTGTTGCCTTGTGAGCAGCGGACACCTCCCCACCCCCTGGGGCATGGTCTCAGCAGCTCAGCCATTTGCTTAGCTGATTTTGGCAGAGGATCAGCAGATCGACCTCCTAGAAATGGTCAGGAAAAGAAACAGGTTTGCTGAAGTGTTATTTTCTGTTAAGATTGTCATGTTTGTGTGGTTTGTGTCCTAACTGTGAAAATGATACATCTAAAGACTGACTTTGTTAAGAAAACTGATCTTTACTTTCTGTGATCTTCACACACTTTCTACAGGTCCTCAGGGAGGGGTCACTTTTTCTTTCACTAGCGGGTCTGAACCACAAACCATTATTTATGGAATCGTTGGGGAATTTCTTCCAGCTTCCTTTGTCATTGCCAGCTGTACCTGCTCTAGTATGGATCCCAGAATGTTGTCTGTGACCTGTGGCAGGTGACAGCTTCCTCTAAAGAGCCACACTGAGCTCTAGTGATGATGTCGAGCATGTGGACGGGTCTGTGTCCATGACAAGGACTTGACTGAATGGACCTGGGAACTCGACCCCTCCCAAACCTCCCCGACACTTATTCTGTCAACTGATCTTAATCGACTGTGTATTGGGCAGACCTTCCCCTGGGTGGTGGGTGTGAGCAGCAGTGGGAAGGTCAAGTTCTTTGTATCAACTCACATGTCAGAGATTTGGAGAAGCAGAGAGCATGAGATATCAAGGAGATGAAATCCGCCCCATCCAAATCCCAGGATGGAGGTTATTTTGATTTCATTCCAAATACTTTGAATCGGATTCTACAATGGAGTGATGTTTTTGTCCACCCCTGCCCCCAAATTTGTATGCTGAAATCCTCACCCCAAGGTGATGGTGTTAGGTGGTGGGGCTTTTGGGTCATGAGGATGGAGCCCTCATGAATGCGATTGGTGCCCTGACAAAAGGGGCCCCAGAGAGTCCCTGTCCCTTCTACCACATGAGGACACAGTGAGAAGTCAGCTGTCTGCAACCTACAAGAGAGCCCTCAACAGAACCAGAGCCTGCTGGTATGCTGATCTCAGACTTCCAGCCTCCGGAACTGTGAGGAATAAATGTCTGTTGTTTAATCCACCCAGTCTGTGGTGCTTTGTTATACCATCCTGAACTAAGGCAGGTTCCCAGAAAATTGCCGGTTTCTCACCTGCGTGACAAACCTCAGCTGTGCCCTGTAGTCGCAGGCCCCACACCCCCTCATCTCTCTGAGTCTGGGAAATGTCGGTCAGGGGATGCCGCAGACCCTCCCGCAGGCTGGACCAGACGGGCCTTCCTGAGATGTCTTCGGCCACAGGGAGCAGGTGGGGCTCAGTGCTGGGTGGTGGGAGAGCAAGTGTCAGGCCCTCCCAGAGGTGCAGTGCTGTGCTTTGAGCATTTGTGTCCCCCTCATAATCCATGTCGAAACTTAAATCCTCGATGCATTGGTATTAAGAGGTGGCTCTCAGGAGGTGATTAAATCATGTAGGCAGAGCCCTCACAAATGGGATTAGTGACCTTATAAAAGGGCTGGAGGGATTGGCGTTCTTCCCCCTGAAGGACACAGCATAAGGCATCACCTTAGAAGCAGAGCACGTCTCTCACCAGACACCAAACCCGCTGGCGCCTCGATCTTAGACTTTCAGCCTCCAGAACTGTGAGAAATACATTCATATTTATGAATTATCCAGTCTGTGGTATTTTGTTGCAGCAGCCCCAATGGGCCAAGACACGGGGGCAGGGGCAACGCACTGCTGTGAGGCTGCTGGAGGTTTCCCAGAGGGACGTCCCCTTGCATTTGGGGTCTGTTAGATTTGCTTTGTATGAGTGAATATGAGAGAGAGAAGATACAGGGGAGGGAGGGAAAGATATATTGGCTGACACATGAGCCTGAGGGAACACTAGGAAAGTTTCAGCGATTTCAACTCTCACTCAGGTATAAATTAAAATTCTTCTAAAGTGAGTTGACAGAAAACTCAGGAGACTCTCTCCTTCCAGCTGGTGGGCAGGGGAGATGGGGATGAATAAATGAAACAGATGTTCTGACTGAACGTTAATGACCCGTCGGCAAGTGTGAAAGGCAAGATCTATGGAATCAGAAAATCAATTTTAATCTAAAAGAAAAATAATACTGTGTTCCAGTTCCTGTTACCCTTTTGAAGTCTAGGTTTAAGCGTTAGGACTGAGTAGATGAGAAATATAGGTCGATACAGCCAGGGCACGAATGAAAAGGTACATTTAACAGGAAGAGATATTTGAGTCCAGGGTCCTAGTAATGAGGAGATGGGAAAGTATTTGATAAAAGCCTCTGAATCTGGTGCTCCATTGACCAATGCCTTGAAACACAGCATGACACATTTAGAAATTGTTTCTGCATCCTACGGTACAAAGCCTATCTTGCGAGCATGAAGTTAACCACAGCATTTGTTGAGTACTTACTGTGTGATAGGTCTGTGCTAATCTTCACCCAGTGGAGGAGGTTCTATTATCACCCACATTTACCTATGAGGAAACTGAGGCGCAGAGAGGTTACACAGTTGACGAAAGGCCACACATCCATCGATGGGTGCAGCCAGGATTCCCGCACAAGTCTGTTCCGTCAGAGCTGGGCCCTTAACTCCTGTGTTCTGGCACCGTATGGTGGTGACATTCAATATGCAGGCCTGCAAATGTAGTGACAATAAGGTGGAGCCATACATTACTCAGGGTTTTGGTTTAAATTCAGTTCCTTTAAAAACTGCAATTTGCCCAGCACTGGAGATCACAGTTTTTTTTTTTTT
>NW_007775589.1:0-3730 GCF_000696425.1 Galeopterus variegatus | reverse complement strand
TTATGTATAATGTCTTGATTTCAAAGTAATAGACCTGTTGAACTGAACAGCATGGAAACAGGACACACCGATCCCTTTGATTGCAGAAGCTCTATTAACGACGTCCCTTACAGTCCACAAGGGTGTCCAGTGCAGTGGTTTCAGGGTTAACCCTCTGTAGCACTTTCAGATCCTCATCCCTCAACTCCTCTTCCGTGTTTTGGAGGTAGGTAGGTGAATAGGAGACAATACAAAATACTAAAAAACAACAAGAAAAACAGAAAAGAACCCCTAATACAATGTGAAATATTGAGAGAAAATGTCTTAAAAATGCAAATGATTATCTGGATTTGAACCAAAAGGAGTACACAAATCCTTTAGAAAATAGGAACAAATTAAGCTACTTTTTTTTTTTTTAACCTTTCAAAGTCACTTAATGCAAAGATTTCAAAGGTTTTTGGTAGCTTTTTTCCCTAATTATAGAAATAATAACTATCCATTTTAATTAAAAATAAAAGTAAACCACAGTGGATTACCTAACAAAAACTAAAATAGCCACCCAGAGAAGAACAATGGGTAAAATTTGATGTATAAATGAAAACAAGGTTGGAAGATTATACGGCGGGACTTCAAAAAGTTCTTGGAAAGATTTGTATTGTCTTTTCATCCTATTTTTCCACAAACATTTTGAAGTAACTTCTGTATCAAATTGCACTCATTGGTTTTCTCTGGGTGGTAACTTTAGTGTTTCATTCATAGATATTATATTTCACATATAATATATAATGAATTTTTATAATTTCTGTCCTATTGAATACTTTAAAAATATTTTTGTAGTTTATTTCATTTAGTATATTGATTTTTTTTTTCTTTTTGTCTTTTTTCATGACCGGCAACGGGATCGCAACCCTCGGTGTTGCGCCCGCACCGCGCTCAACCAGTGAGCGGACCGGTCTCTATATGGGATCTGAACCCTCAGCGGGAGCGCCACCGCATTCCTAAGCGCCACACTCTACCGGGTGCGCCACCGGGCCGGCCCCGTATATTGATGTTTTATAATGTCGTAAAAAAACTTCCAATGTTATTATTTTAGATAATACAGTTTACTTTTAGATAAATCATACATATATCTATAGAATATATATATAAATATAGAATATGTATATTTAACTGGAAAATACACACTTACGAGTGTGTATGAATATACATACTTGTATATATTTCTCACTGCCTTTTATATTATAACTCTTTTCCTTTATTACATTTAGTTTGATTTAAATATATTCTATTGAGTAAATATTAAAGGAAGAATTAAAAATTCTTCCCTGATGGAATAAAGAGATTTTATACTATAAATTCTTCAACATCTAGAGTTTGTTTTCACTTAGTTATGTATAATGTCTTGATTTCAAAGTAATAGACCTGTTGAACTGAACAGCATGGAAACAGAACACACCGATCCCTTTGATCACATAAGCTCTGCTAATGACCTCCCTTACAATCCGCGAGGGCGTCCAGTGCAGTGGTTTCAGGGTTAACCCTCTGTAGCACTTTCAGATCCTCATCCCTCAACTCCTCTTCCGTGTTTTGGAGGTAGGTAGGTGAATAGGAGACAATACAAAATACTAAAAAACAACAAGAAAAACAGAAAAGAACCCCTAATACAATGTGAAATATTGAGAGAAAATATCTTAAAAATGCAAATGATTATCTGAATTTGAACCAAAAGGAGTAAACAAATCCTTTAGAAAATAGGAACAAATTAAGCTACTTTTTTTTTTTAACCTTTCAAAGTCACTTAATGCAAAGATTTCAAAGGTTTTTGGTAGCTTTTTTTCCTAATTATAGAAATAATAACTGTCCATTTTAATTAAAAATAAAAGTAAACCACAGTGGATTACCTAACAAAAACTAAATAGCCACCCAGAGAAGAACAATGGGTAAAATTTGATGTATAAATGAAAACAAGGTTGGAAGATTATACGGCGGGACTTCAAAAAGTTCTTGGAAAGATTTGTATTGTCTTTTCATCCTATTTTTCTACAAACATTTTGAAGTAACTTCTGTATGAAATTGCACTCATTGGTTTTCTCTGGGTGGTAACTTTAGTGTTTCATTTATAGATATTATATTTCACATATAATATATAATGAATTTTTATAATTTCTGTTTTATTGAATACTTTAAAAATATTTTTGTAGTTTATTCCATTTAGTATATTGATGTTTTATAATGTCGTAAAAAAACTTCCAATGTTATTATTTTAGATAATACAGTTTACTTTTAAATAAATCATACATATATCTATAGAATATATATATATAAATATAGAATATGTATATTTAACTGGAAAATACACACTTACGAGTGTGTATGTATATACATACTTGTATGTATTTCTCACTGCCTTTTATATTATAACTCTTTTCCTTTATTACATTTAGTTTGATTTAAATATATTCTATTGAGTAAATATTAAAGAAAGAATTAAAAATTCTTCCCTGATGGAATAAAGAGATTTTATACTATAAATTCTTCAACATCTAGAGTTTGTTTTCACTTTTTCACATCTGTAATACTTTTCTACATACTCATCTGAATTTTTACTTTCGTAAATCATGCATGCTACTTTAATTTATTCTCTAGTAACCAAAAATTCTTAACATTTTTTGAACAAATAATGTATTGATACATTGTCATCTGTTGTACAGAGATGTCAAGAAGAAGCTGAACAAACAGACCTTGCTGGGTCTCCCCACCCAGTCTTTTAGATCACACCCTTTTTGTCCAATCACGTTTCTACACAGTTGTCCATGCTTCGGTCATGCCTGTGTAATGAAGCTTCCATAAAAACCCAAGAGCGCAGGGTTTGGGGAGCTTCCAGATAGCGGAACACGTGGAGGTTCCTGGAGGGTGGCATGCTCAGGGAGGGCATGGAAGCCCTGTGTCCCTTCTTCCCTGCCTCGCCCTATGCATCTCTTTGTCTGTACCTTTTGTAATATCCTTTATAGACCAGTAAATGTAAAAACACACACACATAAAACCAAACCAAAACAAAACAGAAAAACCCTCCAGTATTCTTTCTGTCACATATCCTACTATTTTCAACTTTTGTTAATCATGCTCCAGTCCATTTGGAACTTAGTTGTTTTTTTTTTTTTGTAAAATTACATTGATTGCATTCTTTCACTCCATCTTTTCTGTGGATGATACGGATATGTGTCTCTCTGTAGTTTCTGCTGGGAAGAGGACAACAGCAAGGAGAGTTGGTCTATTTATTACAGGACCTTTAGGAGAGCTGAAAGGTAGAACACACAGCAATCTGAACTCTGGTCACTAAACCAAACTTCATTCCACCAAGGAGCGTATTTGGTGAATCAGTAGCTGAGCTAAAATGAGACTTGTGGAGATCAACTATTTGGGAAAGCTCTTAATTAGCTTTTCCTGTTAAGAAGTGGTAAGATGAGACATCTAACTGTTGAGAGGTCTCTAGACCATTTTAATATCTCCATTCTCTTATTCAATGACTCATTCTAAATCCAGGCTTGCCTTCTATAGAGATGAATCAAGAAACAAACAGATTCTTATAGCTTTTACTTCAAATAGTTTATCAAAAAATCCTAGTAAAAATATCCTAGTCTCCAGTCCCCTGAAAATCTGTAAGGAATAATATTAAAATTCACAGGGAAGCTCTCTTTCTACTCCAATTTTCTGAGTTTAGGAAGCTGTTAGTCTTGTTTTGGAAAAAAAA
>NW_007775588.1:7266-8026 GCF_000696425.1 Galeopterus variegatus | reverse complement strand
CCCCGTCAAGATATCAAATTACAAAATAACAAACATGCAGAATTTGGCCCATAATGAAAGCTATTTATATCTTTAGTTTTCTTGTCATGCATATTTTAAGAGTAACTTGAGGCCAAGTTTAATGCAATTTCACTAACAATTCCAATTTGTAATTATCCATTAAACAAGAATATACCACCCATGATTTTTTTTTCTGAATATTTGAATGACATGAAAACTCAGCCTAAAATATGAATATGAATTTTTGAAGAAATATTTTAACAAATAGACTAATTGGGCTAAAATGCAAATTCACACATTTATGTCATGGATCCTGGATGTAAAAACATTTTAAAATTTACACCTGCTTGAAGAAGTGTAATAAACTGCTATTAATATAAATGATGGAATGTTTCATTTCTTAGCAAAAGGAAGCAGGTAGTATAGAAAAAAGGCCAGATTTCTTTCAAATTGTTTTATGCTGCATATTGATATACCCATCAAGTTCAGCCCTACATAGAAACTGGCATCTCTATGACAATATGCAAGTTTTTAGCCCTGATTCAATGGCTGGATCAGAGAAGGAAAAGGCAAGTAAGAGCATTTCTCAGCAACCCTTCCTGAAACCCCTAAGCACAGCTCAACCTATGCTGGGTGTAGTGGATTGAATTATGTCCCCTAAAACTCATTGATGCTTGAATTGTGTCCCCCAAGTTTTACGCATCAGAAACTTAGCTCCCACTGTGACTGCTAAAAGGGTGAGAAATCCTATTATGGTAAT
>NW_007775588.1:3300-3730 GCF_000696425.1 Galeopterus variegatus | reverse complement strand
GTTCCACAAGCTAGTAAATTCTCTTTTCTCCAAATAAGTCAGTTTGGGTGAGAGTTATAGCAACCTAAAGAACCACAATCACACACAGACTGTGTATACAAAAAGATTGGGAATGCCTGGGATTTTCTTTTTATGATTCTCTTTATTTGGCATATTTTCTACAGTATATATGTTGGTTTATCATCAGTAAGAACAATAAATACTATTTTAAGTAGACCATTCAAATGCCCACACTGAATGTATTTCTTGACTACTTATATCTGAGCTCACCAAGCAACTGAAAAATCAGTCTGCTTTGCAGAACCTTAACATTTGAAATAATGATAATAATAGCACACATTTGTGTAAGACTTCATTGTTTTTAAAGCACCTTCCCTGTTGGTAATCTGAGCAAATCTATGAATTAGATAAGGGAGTGTGGCAGAGACCA
>NW_007775588.1:0-2878 GCF_000696425.1 Galeopterus variegatus | reverse complement strand
CCTTCCCTGTTGGTAATCTGAGCAAATCTATGAATTAGATAAGGGAGTGTGGCAGAGACCACTCACAAAAGCCCATTTGCTCTTCCTCCCGGGCACACAGATACATAACGTTTCTCTGCCTCCCTGGCTGTTGGGTAAGGTCAAGACTGTGAGCAAAGCAAGATGTACAAGTGCTATGTCCAGTCCATAAAAACCTCCCATGAATGATGTTCTCTCTCTCCATGTCTGCTGGCCAGATGCAGGGGATATAAAGAGCATTTCAAGGCCCCAGAATTCAATAAAGCCACAAGACACAGGAAGACACTTGGATCCCTAATTAATTAGCCAAGTAGAAGGCCATGTGCTAACCAAGAACATCTGTATTTGACTTTGCAAGATATGAGATTTTACTTTACTAAACTATATTAGTCAGAGTTCTCCAGAGAAACAGAACCGGTAGGATGTGTGTTCGTGTGTGTATACACACACAAGCACACACACGAGGATACTTCAAAAAGTTCACGGAAAGATTCGTATTATCTTTTAATTCTATTTTTCTATGAACTTTTTGAGGTTCCCTCATATAGAGAGAGAAAGATTTATTTTAAGGAATTGGCTCACACAGTTGTAGCGGCGTGGCAAGTCCAAAAATCTGCAGAGTAAGCCAGCAGACTGGAGACGCAGGAAATAGTTGCAGTTCGAGTCTGGAGGCAGTCTGCTAGCAGAATTCCCTCTTCCTTTGGAAAGGTTAATCTTTTCTCTATTAAGGACCTCAACCAACTGGATGAGCTTCTCCTACATGATGGAAGGTAATCTGCATTACTCAAAGTCTACTGATTTAAATGCTAACCTCATTAACATTCACAGGAACATCTAAAATAATATTTGACTATTATTTATTCTTTGGCCTTCACAGAATCATCTAGAATATTTGACTAAATACCTGGGCACCATGGCCTACACAAGTTGACATATAAAGTTAACTATCACATAAGTTGATGGGTATCACTTGATGAGATTGTGTGCAGCTGTTGCTGAGGAATCCGGGTTCTGGGCTCTTTTGATGAATCCATTAAATGTTCATTATCACAGTCATCCTGTTTTGTCAACAGTGTGTCCCACCTTCTCAATGCCCTGAAAAATGGCAAGGGCTGTCTTCTTACCCTTCTTACCTCTACTGATTTCCTGTAATCATCTATAAGTTTTTTGCCTAAAAGGTTTTTTCCATGACTTTATCCAAGAAAACTGCTGTATCTTCTCAGTTCACTTTTCTTCAAAATAGGATTTTAGCAAGAATTGTTGTTTTTGTTTCTCTCTCTTTTTTTTTTTTTTTGTTCTTCAGTCACCTTCTTTCCTCTCTGCTGACCTTGAAGACTGGAAGCAAAGTAAAGATTAATACCTTTGTCTACACCAGAATCTTCCTTTTATTTTTACGACCATTTTTTGATGCTTATTAATAAAAAGTATACCTTTTTCCTTACTTGTCTGCTGTTGGGAATTTGAGGCCAGAACCTTTACAATTATAAGCTATGGGAGAAGGAATACTCTGTGATCCTTCTCCACTCTGCCATCTATGTCCTACAATCCACCTGATTATATGCAAAGGGAAACTCCTCTATGAAAATATGTTCAAAGAAAGGTTGTCCTGTATTGCAAAGCAGACTCACAGTCTTATCTCAAATAAAGGCGTGGGCAGAAGATAATCAAATTTAGAGCCAAGGGTCATATACGAAGTCTTTCTAAGATATAGCACAAATTTCAAAAATTTTGTCATTAAAAATGTTTTTTACTTCGATATATGTCCTTGATGGCTACATTAAAACCCTTCCCTGTACCACACAATGATGTAAAAACTATTTATAAAACTAAATGCAATTTGATCAAAATTATTCACCATACAGGATTTAGATAAATTCCAAAACAGCTATGTATTTGCTAGAAGATCATCCATTATATTGAAATTCAAATGAAAATAATGTTATTTTTAGATAAGGCAGTCAGATTGCCCTTTACTCACCTGTTCGTGCCTATCATTGCACAGTGCCTTATGTTAACTGTTCCTTGTAACGGTGGAAGGATGGGCCTGATGACCTCTCAAGGTCACATCAAGCCTTTTGATTATATGAGTTGTGTGCTGAAAATTACATGCTAAAATATCTACTCAAAAGCTATGTCATTTTCTTTCTACAACTGTCATCTTTAATGCTACCTCGGGTTTTGTATTTAAGATGTACACCCATGTTTACTTGTTTCTAAAATCGTTTAAAAACTATTACAGGCCACTCTCAACTTTCAATAGCAATAGAGGTAGATTTCATACAAGGTTAAACAAAACTGACTATGAATGTTGCATTTTGTATGTGTGGTTATAGCTCTCACTTTGTTCTACTCTCTGTAAGCCAGAGAATCTAAGGTATCAATATCACATTCATTTTTTAATTGTCTCTTATCTTATGTTTATATCTTTTCTTTTTTTATGACACTAATTCCATAATAAACTTTCTATAAAGTAAAAATCATCATAGTTTAGTATATTAAAACAGATTTTATTATGTGTTACCATAATTAAGTTTTTTTATAATAGTTACTTCTTTATCTGCATTAGGTAGCCAAAATAACTTTGAAATAAGTATTTCACCAACTGACACTGAGTGACAACTACCCATTTGGGTGGCTCAGAATTGGCAAAACAAAATCGGCATAGTTGACATGCAGTTTTTAGTTATTTATCACTTCTGAGCACCTAGAATTTTTGCCCGAAACTCTAGATTTAGGATGGAAAGCTCAACTAAACTTTTAGAAGCCCTTCCCATCAACACTGAGACCTTCTCTTTATATAGATTTCTCTGTTAAACCTTGTGTTACCCTTGATAAACACTGAATAGATGCTCTGTCTTTT
>NW_007775587.1:2763-3730 GCF_000696425.1 Galeopterus variegatus | reverse complement strand
GACTAAAGCAGCCAGGGAAGTCACAGCATGCCCCACCTTTCACTCTGTGAGAGAAGCTTTCCTAGGCATGCCAAGGCTCTCTAACTCAGGTCCTCCCTGAAGGGAAAGAGGTGAATTGTACCTATGTCAAAGGGTGGGCTGGGCATGTGAACGAGCAATTCTCTTTCCCCTTCCACCCAAGAGACATACACATCCCAGGGACAACTACAAAGTTGGCTGTCCTATAAGGAGAAGGTCTCTACTTCCTGTCAGGGAAAAGACTTGGGATTTGGTGGAGCACCAAGGGCTCTAGGCTGTCGGGGCTGGTATAGAACAGGCCAACTGAGATCTGCCAGCAACGACAGGATAGCCTCCTCCTCCTGCTGTATTGGAGTCAAGGGAGGCACTGTGGGCAGAGCAGCAGGTGACTGAGAGCACAAGCATCAATCCTCTGTGGGATCTACAAGGAGCAGGAGGATAGGGAGATGATGCTCTCGGGAGTGACACATCCCCCCTTGGGGTGTCAAAATCAGTCTCAGTGGATGTGTTAGTTTCCTATTACTACTGTGATAAATTACCACAAACTCAGTGGCTTAAAAAACAACACATTTATTATCTTACAGTTTTAGAGATCAGAGAAATAGGTGTTACTGGGCTAAAATAAAGGTGTTGGCAGGGCTGTGTTCCTTTAGGAAGGTCTGAGGGACAGTCTGTTTCCTTGGCTTTTCCAGTTTCCCAAGGCAGCCCATACTCCTTGGCTTCATCACTCCAACCTCTGCTTTCTTCATCAAATCTCTTCCCTCTCCAGCCCTCCTGCCTCCCATTTACAAAGAACCTTATAATTACATTGCATAATCCAGGGTAATCTCCCTATCCCAAGATCTTCACCTTAATCCTATCTGTGAAGTCTCTTTTGCTGTGTAAGGTAACATACTCCCAGGTTCTGGACCTCTTTGGAGACTATTATCCTGCCTACCACAGTGAAGGT
>NW_007775587.1:0-925 GCF_000696425.1 Galeopterus variegatus | reverse complement strand
GAATACTGAACAGCGACCTTATTGTGGTGGCTGGCCACATAACAAAAACCACATTTAAAAGGGATCAAGACCAAAAAGTAAGGTCTGAAAGTGAGAAAATTTAGTCTATGAAAAAAACTGAAAAAAGGTTTTATGTACTCCCTGAAGACTGGCAGCACTGATGGAAGAACTGATTAATTTCTAGGCTCACTAAAGTAGAAGGGCAGGAAGTATTTTTTACTCAAAACTGTCACCCCTCCCGTTCTCACCTTGACCATCTGGGTGGAAGTTTATGTCAAGCAATCTAATCTGTAACTCTTTAATTGAATGCTCAGCACTACTAAATGTTAAGAGGTAGCATGATATAGTGGAAAGAAAACTTGATTTGAAATAGTTAAAACTAGGTTAAGGTCCTGGCTTTAGCACATCACAGCTGTGTGACTTGGACATTTAACCCTACCATGTATCAGTTTCTTCATCTCTACAATGGAATAATAATTGTTGTGGCTACTTCAAAAGGATTTTAAATGTTCTCACCCCAAAGAAATGATAAACAATCGAGGTGACAGATATGTTAACTAGCCTGATTTGATTGATCATTCCACAATGTACACTTGTGTATGTATCAAAACATCACATTGTACCCCTTAAATATATACAATTATTATTTGTTAATTAAAAATAAAATAAAANCATCACATTGTACCCCTTAAATATATACAATTATTATTTGTTAATTAAAAATAAAATAAAAAAACCAAAAAAAGTTGATGAAAGAATAAAGTATGGATATAAAAGTTCTTTCTAATTAAATGTTATAAAATATATGTTATTATTAGAGAAGCAAAGTACATTTTGCTTTCTGGCTTACAATCTAGTTAGAGGAATGATGTACATGCAAGAAATATTTAAGGAGCAAGACTATATTTAGCAAAGGGTAATAGAG
>NW_007775586.1:0-3731 GCF_000696425.1 Galeopterus variegatus | reverse complement strand
AAACGACTTTTGATTTTCATTAATGGGCAAAAGAAAACATACCAAAGTCCTTTACCCACATATTATCATATTTTATGAGTACCAGTGTAGATTAGGTTGTCCTTCGATCCTCTGAGCTTGGTCTCCCAGGAACAGCGCTTTTCTGTTTTCTGCTGTAGGGAGGTCATAAGAGGCAGATCGTCATTTTGCTTCTCCTGTATTCATCAACCCATTGAAACTGCTCTGCAGAAGGGGCCACCAGGATGTAGCTCATGGGGCTGGAGAAGAACCCCTCTTTTTTGTGGGTGCAGCATCTGCTTCCAAAAGATTGCAGAAAAATAATGTATTAGGTGTTTTACACTACATGCGCTGGACTTCCAGCCATTCTCCCAGGAGAGGAGTCTCTCCCCGCTCTCCCCCAGCCCTAGTGTCCCATCCATTGAATGGCTGCTACCTACACACTTACAGTACTGATTTCCTGACAGGTGCTTACTCAGTTGCTGGAATGTGTGGGTAGTAGGGACGTCATACATTCCTGGTTCAGAGAAGTTCCTGAAGATGCATCACCCCACTCATGACACAGTTTGCTCTGGTGTAGTTTTTTTTCTTCTACTCTCTCCAATTGTCCTCTGTATTGTTCAGTATTTTTACTTGCACAGTAGCAGTTTAAGCAGGAGGAGATTTATAGATGCTGTGGGGAAGGTGAAAGTTGTAACATCTCAGCCGAGCATCCAGGTAACCTTGCAGAATCATGTACAGGAACTTGACTATTAGCTGAGAGCTGCCCCCATTATCCCTCAACCAGGTGGAGGCCATGAACCATGAGGCCGCACTGGCAGCCCTAGAGTCCTGCTGCCTGTTGATGGAATGTCTGTTTCCTCCAAGTTCATGGCTCGGTTTCTCCCTTCAAGACTCAAACTGTGCTGTTCCTTGGCAGAGGCTGCCTCAAGCAAATCTCTTAGTACAAGGTGCTCTGGGAACGGTTATTTGTAGTCATGCTGGAAGGGATTGCAGGGGTTTTAGGGGAGGAGGAATTCGAGTGAGCCAATGCGAAATATCCACACTACTCTCTCTCTACTTCATTCTGTTTTATGCTTTTGCTGCTTCTTCTTCCTGATGTCTATTTCCTGTTGAGGATGATTAAAAATATCTGTCACAATGGCAGTTTCATAGTGATAATGTGGACACAAAATGGAGAAAAAATACAATGGTAATTTTTTGAAAAGTCAAAATTTCAGTAAATTACATGATCAAATATAATTTATTCACTACTTCGGAGTGAATTTTATGTGAAATAATAGAATTATTACTACCAAAAAGAATATTCAACAGACTGTAGATAAAGTTAATTTTGTACATTTTTAAAGTATCCTTCATGAAAAGACGCTTATTTGAAAGGGATTTATTTGGAAATTTTTATCAACAAAGACACTGGTTTCTATCACAATCTTAAAGTGGAATGTTGAACAGCTCTTTCATTTTTTACCACTGCGAAAAAGTGTAGAGGAAGAGCAAAAAGGAAAAGAAAACGGATTTAGTGCCTGTTTTATACCAGACACACACACCATCTCCTTTAACCCTTAAAACCTCCCTGTTCTTTGGATATGTTTGTCTACGTGGCATAGATAAAAAATGAAGAGAAAGAAAGTGAAATTCCTGAGGTCACACAGACAGTAAGTGGTAAAGCAGTTTTGGGATAAAAATGTTTTTCTCATTCTGAGTCCATGTGCTTTAATTATGGGGTAAGATTGGAGAAAACCCATAGAAAAACCATTCAGCCATCTCAGAAAGAAACGATAGTGAAGAAACTTTGGCAAACTCTGAATATATCAACACACAGAGTATGAATAATACACAATTGGGACTTGATGAAAGTTTCCTTCATTAATTTATTCATGCATTTGACAAGCATTTTGAACAATATTCCCTGATCACTGGGCTAGGTGACAGGATAAAAAATGTGTGTGTCACTCTTCCTGCCTTTGACTGGTTTTAACACAAGTAAGGCAGGCAAAAACTTGATATACAATAGAGAACTTTAAAAAATTGTAAAAAATAATGTTAAAGAATAAAATTAAAAATATGGTCTTTATTTCTAAGCATAAGCTCCATCACATTCCAGACACTTTTGTAAGTGATGATACCAGCCATTTAGTCTCTTCTTAAAGAACTGAGGGTCCTGGGATTTGAACCATGTCAAAGCAGTCTTTTTTACATTATTAACTGAAGAAAAATGGGTGCACTTTAAAGATTTTTTTTAAGATCAGGAAACAAAAGAAGTCATAAGGAGCCAAATCATGATTGTGGGATATGTGCTTGATGATTTCCCATAGAAACTCTCACAAAATTGCTCTTGTTTGATGAGAAGAATGAGCAGGAGCCTTGTGGTGGAGGACTCCTCTCTGGTGAAGCTTTCCCAGGTGTTTGTCTGCTAAAGCTTTGGCTGACTTTCTCAAAACACTCTCATATTATTCGTTGGCCCTCGAGAAAGTCAATGAGCAAAATGCCTTTATCACCCCAAAAATCTGTTGTCCTGACCTTTGCTCTTGACTGGTCTACGTTTGCTTGGATTGAACCACCTCCAGCTGATAGAATCAACGGAATAATGGAATCGCTTCCAGCTAATGGAAGCCATGGCGTTGATTATCATTTGTCTTCAGGATTGTTCTGGTAAAGCCATGTTTCATCTTCTATTACAACTCTTCAAAGAAATACTTCAGGATCTTGATCCCATGGGTTTAAAATTTCCTTTGAAAGCTCTGCTCTTGTCCACAGCTGATGTGGGCGCAATGGTTTGGGCTCCCACTGAACAGAAATTTGCTCAACTGTAATTTTCAGTCAGAATCATGTCAGCTGAACTAATTGAAGTTTCTGTGGTGTTGGCTATTGCTTCTGCTGTTAATCATCAGTCCCCTTCAGATAGGACAAAATCAAGATTAATTTTTTCTTTGCAAATTGATATGGATGGGCTGTCATTGTGACCTTCATCTTCAATATCATCTCATCCCTTCTTAAAACAAGTCACCCATTTTTAACTGCTGGTTTCTTTGGGGCATTGTCCCAATAAACTTTCCAGAAAGCATCAGTTATGTCACCATTCTTCTACCCAAGCATCAACCTAAACTTGATGTTTGCTTGTGCTTCAGTTTTAACAGAATTCATGTTGCTCTGATAGGGGCTCTTTTTAAACCGATGTCATATCCTTCTAGTGCCTTAAGTTAGATCCTGTTCAGATATTTACAACAAGTTAATATGAGTTTATTTTGTTGCACAAAATGCTTGAAATCCGTTCATAGTTTTTACTGGAGTCCAGGTCCCATTGCTCTATTCTCAGAAACAAAAGACTCATTGGGCCGTCCAAATTTTGGTTTGCGGCAGGCAATTTATTATCAGACATCTGAGGAGACAGACTAGAACTGTCTCCCCACTTCAGGGTTTTGAGAGCGTGGTTTAAAGAGGAGCTGAAGGACTGGAATGTGGGAAATGACAAACAGGAGGGAGGGGGAAGTTCAAGGGGCCAGGAGCGGTCTCACCAAGATTACATCTGGCTCCTGCTCTTGTCCTCGCTGTCATCTCAGGGTCCTTCTGGAGGTGGGGAATCAGCATAGCTTTTTTGATGTCTTCCTTGGTTTCCCTTGGATAGAACGTGCAAGTTTGCAGCTCCAGGCTGGCTGGAAAGCAATTTTATGTCCATGTAAATAATATCATCTGGCACCAGAACCAAGGTTCAAAATATCAAATAATTATGGAAA
>NW_007775585.1:1748-3731 GCF_000696425.1 Galeopterus variegatus | reverse complement strand
GGAGCGCCGCTGCGCTTCCCAAGCGGCGCACTATCCAGTGCGCCACCGGGCCGGCCCAATGTTTTTTGTTTTTTGTAACGGGGAAGAGAATAGTAGTGAGGTTGCTAGGGGAGAGTACAGGTGGGAGATGATTTTGTGTTTTAGATTTTGTATTTAAAAATAGGAATGTCTTGAGCGTGTGTAAAATGTTGATTAGAAGAAGCCAGCAGGGAGGAAGAGCTAGTGGTGGAAGACACAGGAATGAGGGGACAATCAACAGAGTAAAGAGGGCTCTGGGAAGATGGGAGGGACTGAGATACAGGCCATGATGGTCTCTGATGGAAGGAGGGTGGAGAGGTTGTAAATTATTTATTATACAATAGTTTGTATAGCAGATATTTCATGGCTTTTTGATGATGATGCATATATTCACTGTGAGGTAGGGTGAGCTCATCTGCTCAGATGGACAGCAGAAATGATGGGATTGGGTATTTAAGATGAGGAGACAAAAAGTGTGTAAGCTTCTGTGGGGGGGACCTGACTAGAAAATGCAGGCAACGTTGAGAGTGTATTTGAGACTAAGTGTTTATGCCAGCTACTTGATACAGAGTTGTGTTATGTAGAAAAATTATGCTTTAATAAATAATTGACATGCTTAATCACACCAGGGGAAAGCCTAGGTTGTTAGTTTGTGCATCCCTGAGTTAGAGACCTCTAGGTATCTGATGACAGCTACCTGGATTGGAGGAATAATGCTTGGAAGGAAAGAATCCAATTCGGTAAGTGTGATCTTTTAAACTCTAGCCAGGAAAATGATGGGAATGGAACAAGTGTGAACTTAAAAGAAGGAGGAATACTTTGATTCATAATAAACATTTAAAATTTAAATGAGTATTTACCTGTTTAGAAACTGCACTTTGGAAATACTTCTGTTATCTCTGCTGCCAAAGGAATTTCTTGGTGAAAGACTGAACCAGCAATTACAACTTTACAGATGAGGAATACACATGTCCCCTGCCTGGTATCTGTTGCAATTGCCCCTTATTCAATCACCCACAGCTGGAGTAATTGGATCTTTAGGTACAGGTTAATGGGATAATTAGGCAAACACGATCAAACTTGTACACTACGAGGAAATAGATGGCTGCTGTCTCCGAGCCTCCTGTTGTACGCTGTGCTTGTGCAACCTGTTCTTCATTTCTATGGGCAATAAAGTAGGAGATGGATTAGCTGCAAGCGATTTCGTCTGTCTGTAAGGGGAAGTGTTGCTTGATTTAAATGATTTTTTAAGAGGCAGCTACTGGAACAACTAGCTAGAGATGAAATGGATGAGGAATGTCTGCTTCACAAACAGCCAATGTAATTTGGCCCTGATATTTTAGAGAGTTCTTTGGATGCCATTTTCTCCCTCGTATATTAATAGGATGCTCATCCAGGAGGCTGAATGGTCATAGGCCTTATATAGGAAATAGGAAATGACATGACTCCGTGGAAGGATATACCAGGAAGCGTATGCCCAGCAGTGATCACCCAAATAAAGTAAAGCCCATGAATAGGAAATACCTACGACACTGTCTTCTGAAGATTACTATAATTTCATCTATCTTTTTCATGGTTATTTCGGTGAGTTCTGACTGCCTAGAACTCTGTGTTATGGGAAATGGTGGGAAATCTGGTGCCTGACTTCCCATTGCCTTTCCAAAGGGCTAGACCTACTTTAGGTGCATAGCTATATATAAGGAAATAGAGACCCAGCATCACCTGTCTTAATATGCACCTGCTACAGAATTCACCATCCTCATCATCATCATTCTAGGCAGAGTGGATCCTATGAGGAAAAGCCTAACAAACTCCCTTCTGATTCAAAGCAATTTGTTCTGACTTGGGCATAAATGTTGAGACAGAAATCACAAAAGAAGCGGCTGGAATTAGATCATAGGTGTCATCATACATTAGGGAAAAATTGAACCCTATCCTCTGGGGCATGTAGATCTTTTGAAAGGA
>NW_007775585.1:0-417 GCF_000696425.1 Galeopterus variegatus | reverse complement strand
CATCATACATTAGGGAAAAATTGAACCCTATCCTCTGGGGCATGTAGATCTTTTGAAAGGAATAAAGCAGCTTATCAATGGTGGCCATATGCCCCTAAGAAGAGCAGTTTTTAAATTTCATATCATCTAGGTGGCACTGCTGGCATTTAGTAGTAAGGTGCCAGAGATTCTACTCCCTTTCAGTGTGTAGCACTGTCCCACATAATAAAGAATTTTTTCTTTCCCACATGCAACTTTCAAATGTCCTGGTATTCTTTTATATTAAAACTGAATTATAATGATCTGAATCTAGACTTTAACTCTGTTTTACATTTAAGTGCACACTATTTGCTTTAATATACATAAAATTTCCAGGTATGCAACTAACCATGTAAATACAAGAAAAATTTTTCATTGCATTGTTGGTAATTTTTTTTT
>NW_007775584.1:2149-3731 GCF_000696425.1 Galeopterus variegatus | reverse complement strand
AAAAAAAAAAAAAAAGATGTACCTTGAAGATCAACCTGTAATTTCTGTTCTGTGTTTAAGCTCCTTGTTTGAATGGCGAAGCTTGTCTGCACCTATAATCATCCTTCCTCATTGTGCTCGCTGGAATGTGGGCAAAACTGGTCTCTGTTGACAGGTTTTGTATCATATCATCCATTATAGGCACTGATTTTTTTTTCTTTTACTAGTGGTTAGCATGAAAATCTGAATGTGCTTCAACTGTGAAGGAAAAAAAAATAGAAAAGAGAAAAAATAAATTAAAACTATGTTTAAAATAGATGAGATAGCCTAACCTTTTCTCCATTAGGGAAACTATAGCTGCAAAAAAGATTAAATACAAATTTGCTTTGCTTTTAAACCTACTTAAGAAGCACCTATCCTATCTGTCCGTATAAATTCCAATGGAAAACACGATGACATGCAATTACTAATCTCAATGTACACAGCTATGCCTCGGGGACTTGGTGGTTCATATTTTACTATTCTGTAATCAAATACAAAACTAATGAGTAAAAATATGCTTCCCCCAATAAATTTCCAGCACCTGGACAAGTGTCTGACAGGGAAATGGAAGATGCACACACAAAATTCATTCTGGAAAGCTATTAAAGTGTTATACTTGCCAACAAGTGTTCATTAAACAAGAATGAAGGATCCTTATGCCAGTTTCTTACCAAAGGCTTTTTAATATTTTAATGGAGAGTAAAGACTATTTATCTGAACTCTGATCAGTTAACGTTCTGATCTGTTATGAAGAAACAAGGAGTCCTTTATAATACCTTTCATAAAAATCCACTTTGCAATGCTTCAAATAAAGACTAAGGACTGTAAAAGATTATGCTGCATATAAACAAAATCAGTATCATTTTGAAATTATATGGTTATCCCTGGAACTCCTTAGTACATTAGAATCATGCTGTATTTTTATTTAAAAAGTGGTTAACAAAATCCAGTATATAAATGGAAAATGGGATTAGAGGTGGCATCCCAGCCATGTGACTTCATCCAGGCTCCAAAAAGCAAGGAGCACACTTAATGGGGTAGACATGGGGAGCAGAAGTCTCATCTACCATTAGAGAGGAGAAGAGAAGGGAAGGGAAGAAAATAAAAAAGAAGGGAAGGGAAGAGAAACCGACAACATTGATGTGTGCTGATGGGAACTGCTTTTCAAACTGGATTTAGATAGAAAAGTCTCTGCCTGGGAGTCAAAGTATATGGATACACACATAACAAAAAAGTTATGAAATAACAGCAGTCTTAGAGAGGTTATAATATAGTACCTCTGAGACAAGAGTTTAGTGCCAGGGTGACATTCACATTCGTTTTCATCACTTAATTCTACCGTAGCAGTATATATGCATGTGTACACTTGTGCGTACATGGAGACACATGGACACATTTACATGTGTGTTTATACACACGCATATACACATTTAAATCTGAGTGCTGGAGCAGACAAGCAGTACAGAGGCCTGGATCTAGAGACAGGGTATCAAATACAATGACAGTTTTCAGAACTTTGTTTTCGTACCTGCATTTACACGTGCTAAGCTCAACCTTATGC
>NW_007775584.1:0-1068 GCF_000696425.1 Galeopterus variegatus | reverse complement strand
ATAATAATAATAAACAGTAACAATGTTTAAGCTAGCATTTATTAGAAGCTTCCTATGTGCCAGGCACTGCTCTAAGTGCTTTACATTTGTTTTCCTATGTAATCCTCAAAACAACCCAGTGAGGGAGACAGTATTATTAACTTTATTTTACAGAGGAGCAAAGAAAGCCTCAGAGTGATCACACCACTAGTTCATGGTGTGAGAGGCAGGATACAACCCAGGCAGTCTGCACTGTATAACTAGACATTCGAGCAAAACCATTAGGAACATCAGGAACAAGAATTGGAACAGATGATGGCTAATTTGTATTCCTTATACTTAGATTACCAAAGTGACTGAGAGCCCATGGGGGGAGGGCCCTGTTTTGTGGAAATGAGCTCCATAGAAGGCAGAGGTTGGCATCGCCAGGGCTGCTCATTCTCTAACGACCTTGCACAAGTCATTTCACCTCTAGGTTTATGCTCGGGTAAATTAGGATTATAATGTATGACTGAAAAGGAGCAGGGAGAAAAAATGAGTTCTTTTTGGATATTTTGACCCCTCAGATAAGACATGAAAGTGCTGGTGAAAGATGTTACAGCACTCCTGCTAGAAGGCCACCTTGACCTCGAATGTGGGAACGCTCAAGTGAAACCAAAGATACTTTTCAGCATTTACCTCTCAGCGTGTTCAAATCTGCTTGTTATGTACATCTGCTAATGCTGTGTTGGCAAAGGAGCCTACTTCTGCTAAATGTGAGAACAATATGACAATTATTGGCTGGTTCCTTTTGTTTGGCTTGCTTTTAAAGAGTTTAACACAGATTCTAAGATACCCTTTGAAATCTTTCATTTGGAGTTGAGTTACACAGTAAAGGCTTGTGGTGAGACTATAGAAAGTCAGCTTTGGTTATAGTTATCGTTATCTGTGGTCCCAGAAGGGAGCTGGGAGTTCAGGGAGTCTTTATTTTGTTTTATTTTTTAATCAGAAGAGAGAGGGGTCAAGATTGGATTAATGAATTTGACATTCAGGCCAATGACCTGTTTAGGTCATGGGGAAAACACATTTATAGGCCTTGGCTTTAGTTTC
>NW_007775583.1:2836-3731 GCF_000696425.1 Galeopterus variegatus | reverse complement strand
TACTTAACAGTGCCCTGGACATTCCCTTTAATGTGAGAGTCACATATTAAAAACCAACATATATTTTTTTAGTTTCTTAGGGCTTGCAACCTGTTTTCACATGTAGGAGTTTTGTTCAACAGTCCCCAGAAAAACCTGGAGTGTCTGAATACCAGAGAGAAAGGGAAAGGCCTGATTGAGTAGTGACTCCAGGACTAGAACCCATGTCTTAAGGCTTTTTTCTTTCAACTTTCTCTATATACGTGAGAGTGAGGGAGGGAGAATATTTTGGAATACTAGCCGGAGACTCAACAAGGTCTGTGAAAGAAGGAGGTAGGGGCTTATAGAGAAAAAGAGGGGATCTTCTATGAAGTAGCACACATTTGATGGAAGGAGAAATGTAGAAAAGCACAGAGGGTACAAAACACATCTAGAAAATGAACACTGAGGTTGGGAAGAGAAGAAACAGTTGGTATAAATGTATGCAGACAACTCAGAAAGTGATGCTAAGAGTTGCAAACTGCCATAACCTGGAAGGAATATTTAACTTTGGAATATTTAATTGAATTAACTGGTTCCTGTACCAATTCTACTTAAGTAAGGGTGTACTATTAGTTCATTCTATTCAGCTTTCTGATCCATAAATTGGCATGCATTCTCATTCTTAATGGTATAGTGAACATGAAATGCAACAATGTTCACCAAAGTGTTTTGTGAGTTGTTAAATACAGTGCAAACATGAGATTAATAATTTCTCTAATAGTCCTGACATCGATTTACCTCCTCAACCATCTCTACAGTTGAAATCTAATTCAAAGATATTATCTTCAGCATTACTTGACCCTGTTACACGTGTTTTAATTTGTAAAATTTGGAATCGTTTAGAAAACATTTAGGGGGCCCTCAGGGGCTCTGA
>NW_007775583.1:0-1080 GCF_000696425.1 Galeopterus variegatus | reverse complement strand
GGAAGCACCCTAAATATCCATCAACAAATGAACAGATAAAGAAAATGTGGTATATAAATACAATGGACTATTATTCAGCCATAAAAAATAAAGAAACCCTGCCACGTGCTACAACATGGATAAACCTTGAAGACATTTTGCTAAGTTAAAGAAGCCAGTCATGATAAGGCAAATGTGGCATGGTTCACTTATATGAGGTATCTAAAGTAATCAAATTCATAGAAACAAAGCAGAATTGTTGCCAAGAGCTGGGGCAGGAGGAAATGGGGTGTTGTTGTTCAATGGGTATAGTTTTAGTCATGCAAGATGAAAAAGTTCTAGCAGTTTCTTGCACATCAGTGTGTATATAGTTAATAATATCAAACACTCAAAAATTGTTAGGAAGGGTAAGTTGACGTTGTGTGATATCTCATAAGAAATCTCAAAAGGAAAAAAAAATTTCTTATAGAAATCCTACAAGAATTCTCTATAAGAGACGATAAACTGACTAAGGTGGGGATCAACTGAGTCCAGATAATGATGTATGACAAACCACGGGGTTANCTCTCACCAACTGGGGTAAATGGTCACTCACCAAAAAAACAAAGAAAACAACACAAAACCTCATCTCTGCTTCATCTTGTGTTCACAAGGTTTCTATTACATTTATTTTTTTAAAAGTGAATTGGCTTAACTTTCATGAAAAAATGCTAAACAAAACCACACAATGGAGGAAAGGACAGTCTCTTCAAGAGAAGGTAAGGGGAAAACTGGATCACCATATGCAAAAGAATGGAGATTGACCCTTATCTATACTACACACAAGAATAACATCAAAATAGATTAAAGACCTTAATCTAACATCCAAAAGTATAAAACTCCAAGAAGAAGACATGGGGGAAAGCTTCAAGAAATCGAATTTGGCCGTGATTTCTTGGAAATGACACAAAAAGCATAAGTGATAAAAGCAAAAATAGACAAAGAGGACTATATAAAGCCTAAAAACTTCTGAGCACCAAAAGAAACAATCAGTGGAGTCAAAAGGCGAACTACAGAATGAGAGAAAATATTGACAAACCATATCATCTGATAAAGGGTTAA
>NW_007775582.1:0-3732 GCF_000696425.1 Galeopterus variegatus | reverse complement strand
TTTACAGCATCATTCTACATAGCTATCTATATTTTATAGTAATTTTTTGATAATGAACTGTAAAAGTTGCAGAGGTTTTACAGTTTTGCAGAGGTTTGACATTTTTTGACTTATTTGATCAAACTACTGAAACAATGAGTGTCATGTTACCACAGTCAAAAAAATAAAAGCTATTCTTATTTTATGCTCATTGTTAGCCACAATGAGCATCTCACATATACTTAGCCACGCAATATGTGCTAAATATAAATTTATATCACTGTAATTAATAATTATAAAGGCAGTTTTTATGTTTTCCATTCCAAAGATTAAAAATAAAAACAAACAGGCTTAGGAATTAAATGACTTTCTCCAGTAAATACTGCTGATTCCTGAGACTCAAACTATGTACGAGGTATCCAAACTTACTCCTATAACCTAGTGCTTTTTCCAAAATAAAAATTGTTCCAATTTTTTTCCATATTTCTGAGAAAGCTCTAAAATATAATGGAACAGTATGAGCAATATACATCATCAGATCATTAGTTTAAAATAAATGATTTTTAAAATTGTCCTCTTTTTTGTTAATGTAGTTTGTTTATTTCTCCATAGGTAGAACATAGCAAAGCATCAAAATGTAAAAGTTGCAGAGGTTTTACAGTTACCGTGAATCTCCATTTATGTCCCTGCCACCCACCACACTGTTCCCTTTCCCAGAGTCAACTACCATTAGCAGCAATTTCTGTATGTACCAGAGATAATTTATTCATACTAGCATACGATTATATATTTTAATTCTATTTAAACAAATAATGTAATGCATCAGAAAATTATGCTAATTTGGTCTACTCTTCAGAAATTTAACTCATTCTATTCTGATGCAGTGCACTGACAAGCAATAAGCTAAATAATGGAGATACTGAATACTTAGATCACCCTTCATGGTATATTGATTAGAAGCTGATTACTCTGTGAAGTGAGGTAAAGCTGGATTCAAATACCAGGTCTGTCATTATTTAAGCATTCTAAGTTTCAGGTGCTTGATCTGTAAAATCTAAGTAAATCTCTCAAGATTTCTAACAGAATTCAATGAGGAGACACATCCGAAAAACATCAATGCATGGTAAATATTAATAAATGGTCCCTATTGCAAACATTGATAATGTTGATTTTTGTTGTTGATAAAGTGTATCCTTGACCCTATCTTTAACAAAAATGTTTTAGGTATTTAATCATAAAGCATAAACCTAATTTTTAAACAGAAAATAAAAATGCATTCTTTACCTTTATAAATAAATTTTGTCTCTAAATATAATACATTTGTTCAATTTTTTTCTATATTTATTTAGATAATCATATGAGGTTATCTTTATCTATTTTGAATAAATAATAATATATTCCAAATATTACATTTTTAATGCAGTTCGCCTGGTCATGGCTGTTAGAATATTAATGTATAATTGGACACTATTACGTAATAGTTTGTTAGATTTACACAACTGGGGATGGCCAAGTTCAGCAGAGGCTGGTACTAAACAAGTAGAACAATTATTCATGCAGAGCTATAAAAAGGGGCCACCAACTAATCCTCTTAGCTCAGGGGCTGAGGAATGACATTCTATTCCCAGCACCTAGGGGAGCGACCAGAATATAAGAATTCCTAATAAATATTTGTTGAATAAATGAATAAATAAACAAGTGAGATTTAAACGCTGATGCATACAATTTGAGATTCTGGAACATCTACTCTGTCCTGCTTCATGTGTATGAGCAGAAAAAGTCTAGGCTGAAAGTCAGAAGAAAGACCATACACTTAATAGGTATCTGGCACTAGATCCAAACTCTTTTAAATAAAACTTTGATAATAGGTAGAAAACGTGGGGGAATTCTGCCTTACAACAAGAAAGAATGTTAAAACTATATATACCAATTTCTTTCTTTTTTACATGTCCCGTGGGAAACTGGTCGTTTACCCAAGCAACTATAACCCAAGGGAAGAAAAAAAATCTACAAAATCTTTGGGTCATTTTGATACTTGCTGTTAACTGAACTTATTCCTGGAACTGTAGAAGGCCATCAGGATCTGAGAGGTCTATGGGGGCAAGCGATTTCCTGAATGAGACTTCAAAATTACTCTGCTACCCTTTCTCCAGTGTCAAGTGTGCGCATTATAAGGCTGGTCTAAACAAGCAACTAACATCTTAAAAAAAAATCCCCTTGTTTTTTTGATTAAGAATGAATTAGTAGAATGATCAACAGTGTCAAATTCTTTTGATGACCGATGCATTCAAACACCAAAATAGGTAGCATTCCACTTACTCATTTAGTTGCATGGAATTAATGAGCAAGCTTTTAGAGACAGACAGGTGTAAAAATAAAACAGACACAAAAAGTCAGAACATAGAAAGTAGAAATAGCGAGTTTAGTCCATTCATCCAAGGGTGACTATGAAGCTGAGGAGAGGGCTAGGATTGCAGTTACAAGAAAAGAGAGTTTTTGTTTGTGTGTTTCTTTTTTTTTCCCCCCAATGTTTTTATTGCTTTTGAAATGAGAAACACTTAAGGCTTTTGAAGTCCTAAAGCACTGAGCTCTAGCAAGGATACAGGCTCATGTGGCTTACAGCAGGGCAGGCTGAGAGGCATTGCAGATACTAGCAATACAGAGGAGAGACGTTTCTTTCATTGTAACGGGACTTGTGGCAGACCCTCCTGGTTAACAAATATTTACTGAATATTTATTAGCTGCCACAAGTTGTGTAAGGATAGCTTTGACCGGACAGGCTTCATCTTACTGGTCTGGAGCCTAACACATTGGCGAGCAATGACAAATTTTCTGATTGCTACAATGAAGTATAGTGTTGCACAGAACATGTGATAAGGGAATCCAGACAGTCTGAGTGTTAAAAATTTCTTCTGTGATATAGTCTAATGTGCAGCATGATGACTATAGTTAATACTATTATACGACAAACTGGAAACTTGCCAAGAGAATAGGTTTCAGTTGCTCTTACCATACGCACACAACTCTGTGAGGAGATGCACGTGTTAATTTGATTGACTGTATTAATCGTTCCACTGCATATACAGATATCAAAACATCATGTTGTACATCTTAAATATATGCAATAAGATAAGAAAGCCTTCACACTATGGAGGAATTAGCCCAGCAAGAATTAAGAGTGAGGCTAAGATTTCAGATATGTTGCAAATCTCTCTGGGAAGAAAGTGCGTTGTTCAGAGACCTCAGATAAAACCAACATGGGTAACGAGAGTGGGTCGAGGGGGAGGTGGTGGCAGGGTGGCACGAAGGAGTGTCTCAAAGTTGTAGGATTTGAGAGGTGTTTCAGTACCTGGATAACAGGAGGTTTCCTGAATGAGATAAACTATTAAGATAGCATTTCAAAGGCTGTTGTAAAACCTTTATAAGAATTTTAAAGCAAGTGGAGTAATATGATCAGATTTATGTATTCGAAAGATCGCAACATAATGGATTAATGGGCAGTGGGCGAGGTAAGAATGGAAACTAAGATTTAAATAGACAGGTGATGTTACAGAAATGTAGACATAAAATGTGCATCTTGATAAGGGTAGTAATATTTGATGCGGAGAGGAGGAGAAGCTTTCAGAGAGGGTAGAAAATGAAAACCCTAGGAATGGGGATGCTTTGAAAGCGCTGTGTAGGTGGCTCGTGCTTTTGACTGACATGCTTCCATGTACTGTCCCAGGAAGACAGCAGCACTGTCGTTCATCCCAC
>NW_007775581.1:2049-3732 GCF_000696425.1 Galeopterus variegatus | reverse complement strand
AAAAAGAACCCCCCCCCCCAAATGATACAAAAGATCAATGAAACAAAAAGTTGGTTTTTTTAAAGATAAATAAAATTGAGAAACCATTAGCAAGGATAACTAAGAAAAGAAGAGAGAAGACCCAAATAACAAAATTAGAAATGAAAAAGGTCAGGGTCCTGAGGCCTAAAGCCAGGGACCGACCCCCCTTCCGCAACCATGCATGCCACCACCACCATGGCAACCAGGCAAGGAGTATGCCAAAAACACTACTTACATGTGGGTGGCCCACCATAGTCACCACAATAACCATGGCTGCCACAAAAGTAGCTAGACACCAACAACCATGGTGCAGTTGGCCTGCCAGCCACTCAAGTGCATTGAAACAAGGAGAGTAACAACAGAGACGAAAGAAAAGAAGAGGATGTCTCCACCAAGCCCATTCCAGAGTGATAGAAGAAGCATCTACTCTACAATAATAGTGGAGGACCTGAACACACCTCTCTTAGCACTGGAAAGATCATGTAGGCAACAAATCAAGAGTAACCATTACTCTTTCAGAAAGAGAGAAGAAATCTAGGGCTATCAGAAGTAGAAGGGAGGAGAGTGAGGGGGGTGTGGGGAGAGATTGGATAAGGGGCATAAAGAATAAGTATGATTTGTAATAATATATATGAGAGTAATATTGATTTGATCAACATTGGATCCCAAAAATATGTATAATCAATTATGATTCAATAAAACTTAAAAAAAAGAATGCGGAATTCTGAAGAATGCTGATTGCAGCAGAGAGACTGTCAGAAAGAAAGTGGGAATAACATGAGTGTCTTCACCAAGACAGTGGTTGGGTAAAATGTGGTACATCCATTCTGTGGAATACCATGCAGCCATTTTAAAAATGGCTTTGACGTTTACCAGCGGATATGTACTGATTTCTACAATGTATTATTAAGTGAGAAAAAACAAAATTCAGAGAAGTCTTATAACACATCCCATTTTAAAAAATAAATGAAAAATAAAAAAAGAAAGAGATGAAAAAGGTGATATTACAACTGATACCTCAAAAATACAAGGAATCACTAGAGGTTGTTACAAACAACTATTTGCCAACAGATTTGAAAATCTGGAGGAAATGGATAAATTTCTGAACACACACAAACTACCAAGATAGAGCCAAAAAGATACAAAATATCTGAACAAACCAATAACAATAAAAGAGATTGAAGCTGTTATCAGAATTCTTCCAACAAAGAAAACTCCAGGAGTGGATGGGTTCACGGTGGAATTCTACCAAACCTTCAAAGAGGAATTGATACCAATTCTCTACAAACTATTCCAAAAAGTTGAAACAGAGGCCATTCTCTCAAATTCATTCTATGAGGCAAACATCACCCTGATACCAAAACCAGACAAAGATACAATGAAAAAAGAAAACTACAGGCCAAAGTCCTTGATGAATATAGATGAAAAATCCTCAATAAAACACTCACAGAATACAGCAACACATACACAAAATTATACACCGTGATCAAGTAGGATTCACCCCAGGGATGCAAGGTTGGTTCAAGGAAGACAAATCAAAAAATGTGATACACCACATCAATAAAATCAAAGACAAAAACCATATGCTCATCTCTATAAACGCTGAAAAAGCATTTGACAAAATTCAACATTCGTTCATGATAAACATTCTCTATAAGTTGG
>NW_007775581.1:0-968 GCF_000696425.1 Galeopterus variegatus | reverse complement strand
TACTAGCCAGAGCAATCAGAGAAAAGAAGGAAATGAAGGGCATCCAGATTGGAAAAGATGATGTCAAACTGTCCCTGTTTGTGGATGATATGATCCTATATATCAAACAGCCTAAAGCCTCTACAAAATATCTATTACAGTTGATAAATGATTTCAGCAAAGTTGCAGGATAAAAAGTCAATGCACAAAAATCAGTAGTATTTCTATACTCCAACAGTGAACATGCAGAAAAAGAAATCAAGAAAGCTAGCCCACTAACAATAGCCACAAAAAAAAAATACTTAGGAATAAAGTTAACCAAGGATGTGGAAAATCTCTCCAATGAGAACTACAAACCACTGTTGTGAGAAATTAAAGAGGACACAAGAAGATGGAAAGATACCCCATGCTCTTGGATTGGAAGGATTAACATTGTAAAAATGTCCAAACTGCCCAAAGTGATCTACAGATTCAATGAAATACACATCAAAATTCCAAGGACATTTTTCTCAGAAATGGAAAAAACTATCCTAACATTCATATGGAATAACAAAAGTCCACGAATAGCCAAAGCAATACTTAGGTAAAAAAGTAATGCCAGGGGCCGACCCCCTGGCTCACTTGGGAGAGTGAAAAAAACTAAAGCTGGAGTCATAACACTACCTTACTCCAAACTATACTACAAAGCTATTGTAACCAAAACAGCATAGTATTGGCATAAAAACAGATACACAAACCAATGGAACACAATAGAGAATCCAGAAATCAACCCATACTCCTACAGCCATCTGATCTTTGACAAAGACAACAAGTCTTACACACTGGGGAAGAGACTGCTTTTTCAGCAAATGGTGCTGGGGAAATTAGTTATTCATATGTAGGAGAATGAAACTAGACCCGTACCTCTCACCATTTACCAAAATCAACACAAAATGGATTAAAGAATTAAATACACACCCTGAAACAATAAAACTTATTAAAGAAAACAT
>NW_007775580.1:0-3732 GCF_000696425.1 Galeopterus variegatus | reverse complement strand
CCTTATTTCACAGCTCCAGGGGACATCATTCATATTCAGGAATATTCATTTCAGGAATACATTTTATATTGGAAAAAAATGTATATTTTGTCATGCTTCTTTGTCCATGTTACAAACACTAGTAAAAATTAGTTTTTTAAAAAACGATAAGAACAAAAGTGACCCTGATGTAATTTTTATAAGGAGAAGGATGACTTTCACTTGCTAATAATAGTGATTGAGTAATATTGTACTGGATGATTCCATTAGCTAAAGTAATCAAATAAATTCTTAAGGAAAATATTATTTTAATAGCCGAATTCAAGACTGTGCTGCTGCTTCTGCTGAGTAACAAAAGAAGAAATTCTCAGTGTGCATAACTTGCTCAAAGTTAACATATTGGGTTTTTTTTCTGAAAAATAACTACTGGAAAGGATTTCATATTTATTTAATATTCACCTTCATGTTATGTTCTGATTCCAAAGTTTGTGAAAAGGAAAATTTACTTGAAAAATTCAAATCACACCTAATGTCTTCTATTCTGCCTTTAATATTCATAAAGGCTGTTTGATATGACTCTTGCATGACTCCAAATGGGTGTCAGAAAAACCAGCATTAATAAAATAATATGATGAAAGACATTCTAGCATCATATTCAATTTAGCAAATAGCATTTGTGGTTACTTTCACTTTTTCATGACTCACCAAGCATCACTGGAGAAAGAATTGAAGTAAGGACATGAGATATGAACGGTTGGTATTATATTCTAATTACATCCCCAGCAAAATTCAGAAAGAAAAGAAAATCTCTCTAGTCCTCAATTTCAAAATTTGTTTTGTTAGAAATATAAGTTGCTTTTAAACTCTTCTATATAAAATCTTTACCTTTTTAGTTTTCATCTTTGATATAATGATAGCTTAATGTATTGACCACTTACTAAGTGCTTGTAACTGCATACCAATTTGCAAATTTAGTTCACTTAATATTCACAAAGCTCTATAGTATAGTGGCAGTGTTTGTAGTTTTTAAAATGCATTTTCTAAAACATACTCATTTGATTTTGACCACAATCCTGTGAGAGAAGAAAAATAATTATAATTTCACAAAGGAGACTGAGACTCAAAAAAAAAAAAAATCCAGTAATTTGTTCTAGGTCACACAGTTTGTAAGTGGCAGAGGTGAGACTCAAACTAAGTCTAGTATTCTAGATATTGTGAGTGTTTTACCACTATTTTTTTTTCATTTCCTACGCAATATTTTTTTATTGTTCATCATAAAAGTAACTGCACAGGCTGCCACAAAGATTTAGAGTTATTTGTCTTTTCACATTTCTCTCTCCTAATTACATACAATATTGTTAATGGAATATTTTTCTATCATGCATTTAGACTGTAAGCCAGGAAAGCAGGAACCATGAGAATATCTTATTTACTGTTGTACTCCCACGGCTGAGCACAGTGCTTGGCACAGTGTTTGGCACCTAATAGACATTCAGACACTACTAATTTAAAACAATGTAATTTAACGTAATAAAAGTTAAGAGATAATAAACATAATAAATGTTAAGAGCTCTGACTTGTACTTTATAGAACACTGCAAGAATTAGATCAACAAAGAAATAATTGTATGTTGTTAAGAATCATTCATTTAATAAATATCTATGAGCCACTAATATGGAAGATTTAGAGGTAAACATAAGAGGTCTCTTGCTTCACAGAACATATATTCTGATGATAGATATTAAACTCATAAAAGAATTAATGTGTAATATATCAGTCAGAGATGAGTGCAAGATGAATTCTAAGGCAAGAGAAGAGGACAGATAATGAGAAGTATTTCAGGAGAGGTAGGTAATGATGTTTTGATTAACAGAGGTTCTCAGTGGGGGGACAGAAGTGAGATGATGATGTTGGGGCTAATGCAACAATTAATGTGGGGGATCTTATTCCAAGTACACACACCTGCTTCCCACTATGTCCACCATGGTGCTGAGAACCAATGGACAGAAAACAGAAGTAGCTGCTCTCTGTGAAAATTCAAATTAGTAATTTACTCCCCTCATTTTTTAGAAAAAGGCACGTGAGCACAAAGTTTTGTATGCACATAGCTCATCTCCTGCATTGGGATCAACTTACCTTAATTGTACCTACCTTTATGGAGAATATAAAGAGATTCACATAGTTCCAAAAATTTTGCCCAATGTTTTGATTAGGCCTCATTCCTTGAACTTGGCAATAGGAATGCTTCTTTGTATACCCGGTAATTTTCTATTGGATGCCAGATATTGTGAATTTTACCTTTTGGAGTTCTGAATAGTCTTGAATTTTTAAAAATATTCTTTATTTTTTTTTTTGTCATCTTTTTCGTGACCGGTAAGGGGATCACAACCCTTGGTGTGGTGTCGGCCACACCACGCTCAACCAGTGAGCGCACCGGCCAGTCCTGTATAGGATCCGAACCCGTGGTGGGAGCGTCACTGCACTCCCAGTGCCACACTCTCCCGAGTGCGCCACGGGGCCAGCCCTAAAAATATTCTTAAACAATGCCCTGTGGTGCAATGAAGTTACTTGGAAACTAAGGTTTGATTTTAAGCACTGTTATATGGAGTATAGTAGCTTTTAGTCAAGGGCTAATTATTTTTCACTGCTGAAGCAATAACTTTCTGAGTACTCTATTTGGTACTTCATGTATTATGAGGTGCGTCTTCTTTTGTTAGTGGGAAACAAACTTTATGTAAACTCCAGGGATATGTTTATTCTACTTTTTTTTAAGATTTTTCTTTTCTCCACCTTGGATAATTCCTCACAGAATCATGCTGATCAGTCAGTATTCAACTGGTAGAAGATTCAAAAGGTCACCTGCACAGTTCTCTTCGGCTCTGTGGCATTCGGTCCTGTGAAGCCTGGCAGTCTGGGTGTTCCTGTACACCCAATTCTATTTCAACATCTTAGAACCATCTCCCTGGATGCTGCCTCCTGGTGCCGTGGCTAGAAATATGTCAGGGAAAAAGCTCTAAGAAGGAAGACAACAGGGGTGATTATGGGGATCTTTCCCCTCTTGTATGATTATAGTTGTGCACTGCGTGCTTGTGAAATATATGAAATAATGGTTTTCAAACACTTTGTCTTTTTAAAATATTTTTCTTTTATGGTAGAAGAATTAATGTAGTTATTTTTATTCCATTTTGGCTAGAAGTAGAAGTTGACTAGTTGACTCACAAGGTTTACAGGTTGCATTCAGGAGGTACAAAGAATAGCAGATTCAGTAAAAAAACTTGCATTGTCCACAGGCAAAATAAAGGCTGAGATAATAATTTGGAATTATAGTTTGGAGAGTTTTGAGGTTTGGAACCATGAAACTTTGACTCAGTCTTTAAATGGTGGGGAGACAATGACAACTTGAACAGAAGAGTATCATGAAGAAAGCAATGATTTAGGAAGGCTAACTTAGTAGTAACATCCTGAATAAGAAACATATAGTGTGCATGTGTGTGTGTGTATGTGTGTGTGTGCTAGATATAAACATATAGAGATACAGATATCAGAATACATATAACACAGACACGTAGGATACCTACATAACACATATATAACATAACAAGCAAACAAGAATATATACAGGATAGCACATAAAATAACATGGAGGATCCTCATCTGTTTTATCAGTACACATCATAATAAATATGTGCATCGAATGAATTACTGAGTAAAAACAAATGAATATCCTCTGACATACAGTTTATACAATGTCAG
>NW_007775579.1:2488-3733 GCF_000696425.1 Galeopterus variegatus | reverse complement strand
AGATTATGGCCTTTGCAGAAAATATAGGCTACCATGGGATCTGGGCAACATCCAGACCTTTATGGTATATTATTTAAAAAATGTTCCGCCACTGACCACATTTTGAATACCTGTGCCATATATTTTTTGGAACAGTTTTATTGAGATATTATTCATATACCATAAAATTCACCCATTTAAACTATACAAAAAGTATATTCATGGTGTTGTGGAACCTTCTTCACGATCAATTAAAAAAATTCTGTGTGAAGCCCTAACACAGAAATGGGAATTAGTTTCTGCTAAGAAGAATCCTCTGACTTTGAGACCTCTCTTAAGGATCCTAAATGTCCTGTTGTCCCAGATGCTTGCATATTTCTGACTGCCTGAGCTGACCTGTGGAACCACCTGGATGCGGATGCTCCCCAACAGAATCATCTTCACTTCTCCTGATTTCCATGTCTAAGGTGTGTCTAGCACAGTCTCAGAGTCTGTATATCTTATGTCTTAAGTCTGTATATCTTCTCCACTCTTATTGCACCTACTCTGATTAATGCTGATGTTGTCCATTTCCAGTACCACTGGGATATCCTAAAAGTCAAGGGTGGTAAATACATAGTGCATTTGCTGCCACACTGTCTCCTTTGCTTAATTATGGGGATCTTCCTGTCTTGCTGAGTCCTTGGCACCATGCTCCAGGAAGTCCCCACCATGTGATTAGAGCTGACACATAGGATGACATAAGATGACACCTATTGGCTATATCTTCATACCTTTCTCAACTATCCTTTATACTTTGCTAGTCACTCTCCTGAAATGGAGATCCACTGTGGTGGCATTTCCATCCCCTGGTATACATGCCTTATATAATTCCCTTCTTTTGAATATGAACAGAATTGTGAACATGATGGACTATCATCCCCATGTTAGGTTAAATACCAGTTGACTTTAAGGTATTTAAAAGGGAGATTATTGGGGGGAAGGGAGCAGCTCTGACTTAATCAGGTAAATCCCTAAAAGGGACAAGACCTTTCTTAAAGTCTGAGAGATCTGACATGAGAGATTCTCCAGTCCTGGATTTGAAGATGGAGGGAGCCTTTTGGCAAGTACCTGAGTGCAGGCTTTTAGGAACTGAGATCAACCTCCAGCCAACATCCAGCAAGAAAGCACAAATAACTGGATTCTGCTGACAACCATATGAACTCAGTAAAGGACCCTTAACTCCAGATAGGAATTTGGCCCTGCTCATACGTGATTTCAACCTCA
>NW_007775579.1:0-1596 GCF_000696425.1 Galeopterus variegatus | reverse complement strand
TCACAAAAAAGAAAAAAAAAATCTTAACTAGATCCACTAAATGGCAGAATAAAATTAATTATTCTTAACACTTGGTAAAATTTTCTCATATAAATATTATCTGATGCTACAGGATGAATATTTCTTCCATTCTCTGGTATATATCTCTATCCAAAAGCACTCAGATGGCTATGTTTCCTCAGCGTATTTCTCATTCACATGAAAGCCCCACAAAACTAGGTATGATTAAAGGATCAGGACCCTGCTGGGGAGAATTTTGTAAGAGGCTATATATGCTTTCACTGAAGTTTTTGATGCACATCCTCCTAGTACAAGAGCCCTTCGCTGTGACACTAGAGCATTACCTAAAATGATGTCCTTCAGTCTTGGCACCCCTGGGTAATGTCAGTCACTTCAGCCAACCGCACTACTCTCAAGACTTATTATTTGACTGTCGCTTTCTAAAGCACCATTTCCCTGCCATGATTATTCCATGGGTGCACAGGTTGTTTATATTTTTCTTTGATTCATTCTTTCTCACAGGCATTTTATAAGATTTGGCTCCACTATATTATAGAATTCCTAATGTTTAGTTTCTTTGCAGAAAAAGTATATTCATTCTCTGTGACAGGTTTATTCTTCAAAAGGAGTTTCCCACAAACAAATAATAAGCACAAGTAAGTGCCCAGACTGCATCACAGGGAAGGCGTGCTGGGGAGGAGCACAAACAGAGTATCCAAGAGATGATGCAACACATTTCTTTCCTAAGAAATAATCCACAGCAATCACAAAATGTCCCAAAGAGGCAAAACATATCTCTTTTGCATTTCATTTATCCCTCTCTTTTTATTTTTTTATTATTTTTTTATTTTTTTCCTTTTTGTCTTTTTTCGTGTCCGGCAACGGATCGCAACCCTTGGTGTTGCCCCCGCTCCTCGCTCAGCCAGTGAGCGGCCGGTCTGCATGTAGGATCCGAACCCTTGGCGGGAGCGCCGCCACGCTTCCCAAGCGGCGCACTGTAGCGGTGCGCCACTGGGCCGGCCCGATCCCTCTCTTTTTATCCATTTTTTTAAGGAAGCAGGAATTAACCCACTTGCCTGCAATTAATAATCCAGTAAACAAAATATATACTACACAGATGAGAGTATGCTGTTCTCTTCCAGTGCTAAGGAAGTAAAAGTAACTAATGGGTAAAGAGTATGCCCAGGGGTTCTTCTCTCAGCCCAAGACTGCTGGAAATGCAAGGAGATTCTTGGGCATATATTAAAAGTGCTTCCCAAGGAATAGTCAGTCAGTCAATATTGACTGATTATTGAGCCAAGTGCTAAACCTCAGAGGATGTTAGTTTTCATTTACTCATTCAACAAATGTTTATGGGCTGTTTTTGATGTGGCAAGAGAGTATACATGTGGCTAAAAAATGGCAACTGAACTGGAGTTGATTGGTTTGGTATAAGAAAATAAATGTAATGAGATTGGTTTCAACAGGATAAAAGTTGAAACTCCAGAAGGTGTGAGCGTATGCACGAATGTGACTGTGTATGACTGAGGCAGTGGAGAGAACACGCTGAGGTCATCCTTAGGCTGAGTCTTTACAATAATTAGGCAATGCGAGTGT
>NW_007775578.1:2834-3733 GCF_000696425.1 Galeopterus variegatus | reverse complement strand
AAAGAAAATAGAAGAAAGAGCTCCACAACCCTTGCTTTGAAACCCCGGGAGGCTTTCGCCTAGTGATGTTAGGCACAGAGGTTCGTTTCTTCAAACTAGTACCGAGTAAAATTCGAGTTTATCGGCTTCAGAAGTGGGTAGTAGCCAAGGGGCCAGGTGTGGGGAAGGGCCTCTGAAACTGCTGTCTTCTCCCATGATGAAGCTTATTGAATTTTGAGGGTAGAGGAAAGAGTCACTCTCAGGCACCTCCACCAGGCGGCAGGATTTGATCGGGGACGCGGTTTGTTGGAGACAGAGAATAGGCTCTCGGATGAGCTTCTAGATCAGACTCGCACATCTGTCAAAGATCCATTGAGCAGATATAAAGGGTGATGTGGAAAGAGTACAGCAGATACTTCCTTGTGGAGTAGGGTTCGGATACCTCCACCAGGCTGCAGGAGGCGAGCGGGTACGCGGTTTGGGTGAGAAAGAGAATCGTATTTCAGATGAGCTACCAGATCCGACTCAGGCATGTGGGAAAGATGAATCATGCTGCCAAAAAGGGTGATGTGGAAAGAGGACAGCACATCCATCGATGTGGAGTAGGCGACGTGGATGACAGAGTGGAACGAGAAGAAGGGGGCGGAGCCAGTGCCAAGCGTAGGAAAAAACTCATCTGTTGCCCTGGCAAGAAACAGCCTGTGAAAACCAACTTTCAGTCTACCTAGTGACTGCTGACGTCACTCATAAATCACTGGTCTACCTGGGGGACTGCCCGAGTCCTCTTAGAACTCTTGGGTGACAGGGCTCCGTGCGCATGCGCACTTGTGATTAGAGCTGCTGCTTGATTACCGTTCAGAATGGCTGGCTTTGGAGTAGTGCTGTTGTGGCAGATAGCTTGGCTTCTACATAAGAGTATC
>NW_007775578.1:582-1852 GCF_000696425.1 Galeopterus variegatus | reverse complement strand
TTGAAAGTTGTTTCTCACGCGCTATTTGTTGCCATGGCTTCAGATCAGGTCTTTCCTTATCTTGGACCTGGCTTCCACCCCTACTTTCCCTTCCGCTCTTGTCATTCAGTACACCTACTCCACAGTGCAGGATCTGCTGTACTCTTTCCACATCACCCTTTTGGCAGCGTGATGGATCTTTCCCAGATGTCTGAGTCGAATCTCCTACCTCAACCTAAAACCGATTCTCTTTCTCATCGAAACGGAGTCCGCAACTGCCTCCTGCAACCTGGTGTAGGTGCCCGTGAGTGACTCTTTCTTCTGCCCTCAAAAGTCAAAAAGCTTCAGTCTCGGGCACCTCCACCAGGTTGCAGGTGGCGACTGCGGACGCGTTGTGGTTGACAAAGAGAATCGGTTTTCAGCTGAGCTACGAGATCCGAATCAAACATCTGGGAAAGATCCATCACGCTGCCAAAAGGGTGATGTGGAAAGAGTACAGCAGATCCTGCACTGTGGAGTAGGTGTACTGAATGACAAGAGCGGAAGGGAAAGTAGGGGTGGAAGCCAGGTCCAAGATAAGGAAAGACCTGATCTGAAGCCATGGCAACAAATAGCGCGTGAGAAACAACTTTCAATCTCCCTAGTGACAGCTGAAGTTAGTCAGCAACCATTGGTCAACCCCGAAACCCGCAGGAGACCACTTAGAACTTTTGGGCGCCAGTTCTGTGTGTGAATGCTCGATTGTGTTCAGAGCTACTGCGTGGGTACCGTTTTGAACGGGAGTCTTTTGAGTGGTTATGTTATGGCAGAGAACTTGTCTTCTAAATAATAGTACCAAGCAATATTCGCTCATATCGGCATCAGAAGTGGGAAAGAGCCGAGAGGCCAGGTGATGGGACGGACCTCCGAAGCTTCTGTCTTCTACCATGAAGAAGCTTTTGAATTTTGATGGCAGAAGGAAGAGTCACCCTCGGGCAAACTCCACCAGGTTCCAGAGGTGAGTGTGGACGCGGTTTGTTTGAGAAAGAGAATCGGATTTCGACTGATCTACCAGATCCGACACGGACATCTGAGGAAAATCCATCACGCAACCATAAAGGGTGATGTGGAAAGAGTCCAGCTGATCCTTCCCTGTGGAGTAGGGGTCGGCCGCCTCCAGCAGGATGCAGGAGGCGAACGCGGACACAGTTTCATTGAAAAAGAGAATCGGCTTTCGGCTGAGCTACCAGATCCGGCTCAGGCATCTGGGAACGATTCATCATGCTGTCAAAGTGGGTGATGTGCAAAGAGT
>NW_007775578.1:0-572 GCF_000696425.1 Galeopterus variegatus | reverse complement strand
GTCCAAAGAGTACTGCAGATTCTTTCGTGTGGTGTATGTGTCGGGCAAATCGACCAGGCTGCAAGAGGCGAGTGCGGACGCGGTTTGGGTGAGAAAGAGAATTGGATTTCGACTGATCTATCAGATCCGGGTCAGGCATCTGGGAACGATTCATCATGCTGTCAAAATGGGTGATGTCCAAAGAGTACTGCAGATTCTTTCGTGTGGTGTATGTGTCGGGCAAATCCACCAGGCTGCAAGAGGCGACTGCGGATGCGGTTTGGGTGAGAAAGAGAATTGGCTGTCGGCTGAACTACAAGATCAGACTCGGATATATGGGAAAGATCCATCACACTGCTATAAAGGGTGATCTGGAAAGAGTACAGCTGATCCTTTCTTTTCCAGCATCCAAAATGAAATCCCGATGGCACTAGGAATTAATTTTAGAAAAATAAGTAAAGACATGTCATTTCATTGAATCAATATGTTATAATAGTAAAAAATAATAAATTACCACTTAAATGCCAACCAATAAGAGCATAAATTTATAAAGTATGGTATATGAATAGAATATGGAACAGCTATTTAAGTGA
>NW_007775577.1:2863-3733 GCF_000696425.1 Galeopterus variegatus | reverse complement strand
AAACCAAATGACATAACTTAAAAAAGAGTTGCAATGAAGCTTCATCTAGAAGACATGACAGCACTGCATAGCTAACCAAAGCAGTTAGCTACAAAATTATGAGGAAAGGATGGATGCACATACTTTCATACACACACGCATGCATTTTTTTTTTCATTTCATTTCTTTCGTCTCTCATATGCATTTTTAATGGAAACATTTAAATCAGATCTTTAAATAACCAAAACAGAAACAGAATTTAGACTAGTGAAGCATCCCAAAAAATAAAACCAACCTCAAGGTCTTCAGAGAGGAGAGAAGAATGAGTTGCCTTTTGAGCCATTTCCTGAAGCTGTAATTGAGTCTTCTGAAGAGCTGTCTGGCATTCAATTTGATTGGATTCAAGAATTTTTACCTTCTTCGTGAGTGACCTGATTATTTCAGATCTTTTATGTAGTTCACCTGAGAGAAATTTCACCAAACTTATTTGTGGTCAGATCTGAAGCTTAAAATCCATTATTTTCAAAATCAATGGTTAAAAAGTAAAAATGTGCTAAAGATTTTTTAAAAAGATAATCTCTTTTAAAACTTTCTGTTGTGAAATGCACAATTCTGTCCCTCATCAAGAAATAGAACACTGTCAGCAACCCAGAAGCCCCCTGGATGTCACTTCCTGAACAATCTTTACAATTTCCACTTTCCCAGCTACCACACTGATCTTAGAGAAATCATTTGTTTGCTTTTATTATAGTTTTACTACCTATGACTGCATCCCTGAAAAATATAGTTTAATTTGAACCGTATATAGTGGAATTATATTCTACAAATTCTTTTTTTTGTCTTTTATCTTTTTCCGTGTCCGGCAACAGATCGCAACCCTCAGTGTTGCCC
>NW_007775577.1:0-1202 GCF_000696425.1 Galeopterus variegatus | reverse complement strand
AAGCAGCCTGAGGCCCATGCCAGA
This sequence comes from Galeopterus variegatus, assembly GCF_000696425.1. Classification (NCBI taxonomy): domain Eukaryota; kingdom Metazoa; phylum Chordata; class Mammalia; order Dermoptera; family Cynocephalidae; genus Galeopterus; species Galeopterus variegatus. The sequence continues at coordinate 1,178 of NW_007775577.1, read as the reverse complement.
TGCAGCTGTCCCAGAACTGTAAGCCAAATAAACCTCTACTCTTTATAAATTACCCAGTCTCAGGTATTCTGTTATAGACAACAGAAATAGACTAATACAATCTTGGTTCATATTTGTAAGAGTTTCTCTAGAGCCTTGCAACTCAAAATGTAGTCCTTGGACCAGCAGCTTGGCATCACCTAGGAACTTGTTGGAAACGCAGACTCTTGGGCCTCAGACCTATTATATCAGAGTCTACATTTTTAACAAGATCCTTAGGTGATTCATGTGCACATTAAAGGGTATGTGTTATTCCTAGAAGTGGAATTGCTGGGCCATAGGATACGTGTATCTTTAACTTTACGAGACATTATCAAATGATTTTCCAAAGTAGTGCCAGCTGATTCCTAGCAGCAGTGTATGAAGCCTTCCTTTGGCTCCACCTCTTTACCAACACCTGATCATTTTTGCCAGCCTGGTAAATGTAAAATGTTATCTCATTGTGGTTTTAATTTGCATTTCCCTAATTACTAATGAGAATGAGAATCTTTTTATATATTTATTGGCTATTCAATTTTCCTCCTTCCATGAAGTACTTATTTGAGTCTGCCTTATTTTAAAATCAGATACTGATGGCTATATATAATCTTCGTTATACACAGTATAACATATAGTTATATATATTAACTTTGTTCTTTAACATGTTTATATAAGTGATATAGGCTATTAAACTATGTTTAAAGAGCAACCATTTTAAACAATGTGTGTATATACATGTGTGGGTGTGGGTGTAGTCAGAGTAAAATCAGATTGTCATCAAAGAAATGGAAAAATGTTACATATTTAGATTGCCACATTTACAGAATCCTTCGTGTAATACAGTTAAAAAGAAGTGCTACATGGTTATCTTTCTATTAAACAGATCTAGTGTTTTCCCCTCTAATACATTCTACTGATAACCTAGTGTCAATGGAACATTCAGATTTAGGGCAGTACTTGAAGGGATGACAATTAAAATATGGTACAAAAGAAAATTTTTGCAAGCCATTGTTAAGACTTTGATAATTTTAAAAGATGATCATTTTAGGTACTTAAGATCAAGTTCAATACCAAAAATTTAAAATCTTTGAATCAATTCAAAAAGAAATGGCTAGTCACACTTCCAGTCAAGTTAGCAGAATAGACAGTCTCCAGCATCA
>NW_007775576.1:0-3733 GCF_000696425.1 Galeopterus variegatus | reverse complement strand
AGAAATGCTGGTAGGCTATTTCCATAATTGCTTAAATTGGGGAAAGTTTCCTTATATCTCCCGCCAGAAAGAAGCAGGCTTCCCAGTGATCTGCCATCCAGGTCAAAGCTCTCGACATAACTGACTCCCACAGCTCCACGGACAACCACACGTTTGTCTTTGTTTTAATTCCTTTTTAAGATAGTGTATTGAAAGCACTTTGAACATACATTGCTGATTACCACCATATGTGTTGGTTTTATTTTTGCAGTATAGACCAGGGACATGGACCCAAGTTTTACCAAGAAAGGAACCTAGAGAGGATCAAGCTCTTTTGATAAAAAAAAAATTCAGAAAGTCTGAGTTAAAGGGAATAGAAACTGTCTCCTACGTATTGTTACCAAGTGGATGTCTAGTCTTGGAATGAGTGTTTGCAGTGAATGCCATTGCGCTGGAAAGCTCACAGCCCATGCCACAGCCGCTTCCTCTGTCCTCTCCTCCCACCCCGCCCCCCACACTGCATTCTGCCCCCCGCTTCCCTCCTGAAACTGGCTGATGGCAGCCATGAGTGAGGGGCTTCCCTGGGGTCCCCGTTAGTGCCCTGTGTGCACAGCCTGGGAAAGTGGGGTTCTGCCCCGGCCACAGGCCATGGCCATAGGAGAGCAAGCCACACAGTCAGAGTAGGGATATAACCACAGGAGAGAAAGCCACACGGTTAGGGTAGGGATGCCACCACAAGCTGAGCCTCCTGCTGACCATGCTCTCCCCGAGTACCCAGGTCTCTGTCTGTGTCTTCCGAATAGTCACTGAGGAAACCAGCATGCAGACCAGTGGCCCCAGCACTGCTGGCATCCTGTGTCACAGGGAACTGTGGTGTGTCCAGGAGAATGGTGGTCCTAAATCATCTGCAGAGGGGCCTGGATGGATGGGGCTGGGAAGAGCTAACCAGTGGCCCCAGCACTGCTGGCATCCTGTGTCACAGGGAACTGTGGTGTGTCCAGGAGAACGGTGGTCCTAAATCATCTGCAGAGGGGCCTGGATGGATGGGGCTGGGAAGAGCTGCGCTGTGACAGGAGACTTGGACTGGAGTGCCTTGGGAGAGACAGGTAAGGAAAATTATCTGAGCATGTGTCTAACCAGCCCTGAGAAGTGATGCCAAAGAGTGTGGCCCTGAAACACCACACTACATGCCTCTGCTGGCCCCACCACGTCCAAGCCGAGGGTCAGGGCAGGGAAAGGGCCCACACTTCAGTTTCAGTCCCAGCCCCACTCAGGCTTCCTCTGCCCAAAGCTCCAGGTGGAGCCCCAGAACCTCTCACCCCTTCTCCGCTCACCTCTAGGGTCACAGTCCTGAGCCTGAGATGGACAGACAGGGTGACCAGCATCCTTTAACTCGGCTATGAAATTCCACCTTCAGGTGATTCAGTAATGAATTGTCAGGCCAGTGACATCCAGTCTCCACTCAGCCCTTTCTTCTTCTCCACACTCCAGATTCGCTCATGAATTTTCATGGTACTTCTGACGCTCAGTCTCCACCACCCCCCAAAAATTCACCCCGACCTGCTTCCCACAGCTCCTGCCGGAACATAAAACACAGATATCTACCTGTGTTTCCAAAGAACGCGCAGAGCTCTGCTTCCATTAGTGCAGGAGCAGCTTTGTGGTTCCTCAGAGACATTTCAGCACAGGCGTAAGCACAGCGGACAGGAGCTGAACTCCAGGCTCAGAGCACCCGCCCGGCAAACAGCTTCACTCCTCATTGGACAAGGACAGTCCACGGTCAAAACACAAACGGTGATGACGTCGAGAGAGCCGAGCTCACAGCGGACATGCAGTACGTGAGCCTAATGACTGGCGGGTCCAGATACATCCTTTCTATTTCAAAGTGATACTAGGCAATATTCAGAAAGCAAACCTTGTATTCAATAAAAATTATGTCTTGATGTTTTATAATCATTTCTATAGATGAGTTAAGTTGCCCTTTCCAAATGCTGGTGTCATAGGTCCCTCTGATTTGCCCAAAATTCTGTGGATTTGGGACAGTGTGCTCCCAAGATTTATCGGGAAAGGTTTCCTTTGATGTTTTAAAATCTCAGAAGAATTTCACGTCTTTTTTTTTTTTTTGCCTGAACAAGCAAGTCTTTTTAAATTTATTTTTAATTGATACATCATAATTTTACATATTTATGGGGTACAGTGTGACATTTCAGTACATGCACAAAATGTATAATCGTCAAATCAGGGTGGTCGGCATCTCCATCACCTCAGCCACTCATCATTTCTTCAGTAGTGAGAACTTTCAGAAACCGCTTTTCTTGCTATTTTAAAATATACAACTTATTAATGTTAACCATGGTCACCCCACTGTGAACTGGGACACCAGACCTTTTTCTTCCAATTTAACTGTAACTTTGCGCCCATTGACCGACCTCTCCCCTTCCTCCCCTCCCAGCCACAGCAACACTCAAGACAGCTCCTTGTAAAAGAGCTCATTGTAAGGTGATTGGTACGAAAACAGCTGTTACACCATTAGGTGCTTGTTCTGTGAGGTCAGAGTGCTGTAGAGATAACAAGGTTAGGACAGAGATCACTAATGCCCCCATTATACTGGTAGGAAAACAGAGGCAGAAAAGTGTTTCAGTGAACAGGTTCACATTGGTGACCAGCAGAATTGGAATTAAAAACTGTCATTTGACGTAACAGCCTTTTCATAATCTCTACCCTGCGGCTGGGGCTGGAGCTTGTCTCTCCTCTGGTCCATGACCTCATGGAACTTTCTCCTAGCAGGGTGCTCACCAACTGCACGAGAGTTTGGACAGGTGACACTGGCAAGCGGCAGTAATGCTGGCAAAGTTTTGGGCTGCTCAAAGTACTGGCAAGTGCAAGAAGCTCTGTGTTATGTGCACAAGTCACCCAACTGTGAGGACCGTCATGACCAGGCTATGAGCTTTGCCTCATTTATAGATGCCTTTAAGGGCATCTGAAAAAATGAAGCTTGGCTCCAAAGATGATTTTGTACGTAACCTAAGGTTGTTTTCTTTTTTACATACTTCATTTCTCTCACCTTAACTCACCTCTATGCTTCTGGCTATAATATATTCCTCTCAATACTGTTTATTGGGCAGTATTATCTTATTGTTGCATTTTTCAATTTTATGTGACTCTGACTAATACTATACACCATGGTTGTGTTTGCAGGTTGTCTCAGAGTCTGCTATGTGTTTCATGCCATGTCTTTTGTTTGTGTTTTTAATGCCACTTAACATGTGTAGCATCAAAGCAAACATGCTACAGACATAATTCACTTCCGCAAACCATCCCTTAATTAATTTTTGCATGAACTTCAAGGCTCTTAGAAAAGAAACTCCCTGCACTGCAGAATTCTGCGTATTTGGTTATATCACCATCAGATGCTTCCACGGGCGCCTCTCTCAACACCGCAGACCGCCTCCCTGGCTCGCTGGGCCCCACAGCAGTGTTGTGGGGCCCGGGCTCATGCCAGGCTTCCCAGGAAAGTGAGGACCTCTGCTGTCCCAGGTGCAGTGAGGGGGGTGGCCCTGTGGACCTCACTCAGAATCTGCACCAGTGTTGTGGGGCCCGGGCTCATGCCAGGCTTCCCAGGAAAGTGAGGACCTCTGCTGTCCCAAGTGCAGTGAGGGGGTGGCCCTGTGGACCTCACTCAGAATCTGCACTGACAGGCTCTGTGGCGGCCACACACCCAGCATGGCCTCGCTGGACCTTTATTACTTGGGAA
>NW_007775575.1:0-3733 GCF_000696425.1 Galeopterus variegatus | reverse complement strand
TCCTTTTTGTCTTTTGTACTGACCGGTAATGGGATCACAACCCTTGGTGTCGCGCCCATACCGGGGATGGGCAACGGGATTGCAACCCTCGGTGTTGCGCCCCACACCGTGCTCAACCAGTGAGCGGGAACGGGTCTCCACGTGGGATCCGAACCCTCGGCAGGAGCAGCGGCGCACTCTCCAGTGCGCCACCAGGCCAGCCCTATATACATAAACTTTAACAGAATATTATGAGAGGGCTGACTGGTTAGCTCAGTTGGTTAGAGCTTGACCTTGTAACAGCAAGGTCAAGGGTTTGGTTCCCCACACTAGCCAGCTGCCTCCCCCACCACCAACGCAAAAAAAAAAAAAAGTTTGGGAGAATGATGGTTAAAAAGAGTAAAATAAAATCAGGATGCAAGGGCCGGCCTGGTGGCGCACTGGAGAGTGCGCTGCTTGGGAGTGTGGCGGCGCTCCCGCCGAGGGTTGGATCCCATATGAAGACTGGTTCCCACTCACTGGCTGAGCGCGGTGCGGGCGTGATGCTGAGGGTTGCGATCCCGTTACCGGTCAGTAAAAAAGACAAAAAGAAAAAAAAAATCAGGATGCAAGACCCTGATCATTTTTTTACCAGTCTATTCCTCAGATTGTTTATGCAGCTGGTGACCATGAAAGATGAGGCTTACTTTATCACTTGCTATAAATGCTGCAGATTCCCTAAACTCCGACTTTCCCAAATGCAACTCACACACCATACGTACAACATCCATCTGGGGCCATCATGTCACCTTCTTGGGTTTGGGTGCAAGGGCAACTGATAGAAATATGATAGCTGCTTGATATCTGAGTGATAAATAGTAGGCTTGCTATCTATGAGAAATGGATTGGTTAAAAAACTGTTAGGGCTTTATATTCTTGGCACATACAGCAAGATGTGTAGAAGCACAAAAGGCCCATGGAGGACCATCTTTTCCACTAAGGTTTTTAAGAATTGGGGAAGAAGTAACAGTTATAATGACTTTGAAGTAGTATGGCTGTTTTGCAGATGAAGAGGGGACATTAATGCATTGGAGAAAGGCAATAAAATTCTGAGGGCAAAGTTTGAAAGCCATAGGCCGTGCTTGTAATCACATTATTGGGCTGGGTCACAGACCTCTTTGCCCCCGTCCTGTGCAGGTTGTGAGTCAGGTAGTTGAAAAAGATTCTGGTGGCCAATAACAGGACGGACATGCTTTATTCCAATGCGAGCTCTGCCAGCCAGCGGTTCAGAGCCACTGCCTTTTATACCAAAAGTACACAATAGCGGCAACGAGCCGAGGAGTATATGGGCACACATGTGCAGTTACACTACTTTTACATAACTTGTTTACAATGGATGTGCTGAATCATATCCAGCTGGACATGACGCGAGGGAGCCTGACCATACTGACTCCATTTTTCTCACACACATAAAGTCCTTTGTTTCTGACTCAGGAAACCTGTGTTTTATGACACGTTCCATGAAGCAATAATAGGTGCCTTGGGTTGAATGTCCCTCTAAAACTTAATCCCCACTGTTAACTGTTGAGGGTGAGAAATCCTATTATGGTAATTGAAAGGTGGGGCCTTGAAGAGGTGATTAGACTGGAGGGCCGTGCAGTAGTGAATGGATTAAAAATGGGGGTCATGGGCATGGTTTGGAGGGCTTTAAAAGGAGAGCAAATAGGGAGGTTAGTTTGTCTCTGCTCTCTCTGCTCCTCCGTTCTTCTGCCATGTGACAACTGTGGGTCACTGTCACCACAACCAATACCCTCACCAATGTGTTCCCTGCACTGTGGACTTTCCAGCCTCTGAAACTGTTAGTGATAAATTTCATTTTCTTTATAAATTACCCAGTTCCAGGTATTTTGTTATAAACAACAGAAACAGACTAATACAATAGGCTAAGTTATTACCTTGTGTGAGTGTGGAGCTTAGATAAAACAGACTCCAAACTGTAAAGGTATCTCGAGACAAAAAATGAAGCAGGCAACTTTGTAAATTATTATTATCAGAAGTTTATTGATGGGTGACTTACATACAAGGGAAAAACCATGCTGAAGGCCACCCAAGGCTACAAAGTAGTACCCTGCAATGCCAGGGATGGGGGGGTTGGGGTCGGGGGTGAGAACTGAAATTTATAGGGGACTTAGAGACAAAGGTAGAGCTATACCAAGGAGAGAAGATCTGTTGAGGCAAAATATTCCTAGGTGCCTCACAACCACCTGTTGTTTCTTCTAGGGTTTGCTTGTGCACTGCCCACCCCCCCTTATCTTATAGAAACATAGCATTCCATTTCTTTCCCTGACTCACTTGCTAAGTAATCTGTGCAGGGAAAGATTGGAGATGTTTAAGCCAAAAATCTGAAGGCCATGGGTATGGAGGAAGTTCTGACCAGCCCTCTTACACCTTGTTAGTAGAGTAAAATCAAATTCCAGATCCAAAAATCCTAAGATAATGCACCTGCCAGTCCTTGTCAATGCCTTTTTTGGTCTTGTTTGTTCTTGGGTTCATGACTCTGATTATGCTACACATATATTTCACAATTGGGAGCATTATTCATGAATTTTCCTTAGACTCATTCATTCCCTTTCAGTCTTATGATGATAAGGCTTGCATCCATAACTGTTTTTAAATAGTTCTAAGTCCCTCAAGATATTACATATATATCTATTGTAGGCCAGTACTCACTCCAGACATATTTTAACTTCTGCTCTGCTTTTACCCCTTCAGGAGCAGTCGCCTCGCTCGCGTACTGCTCATCTGCCTTCTTCACCGTCTTATTTTATCTTTACTACTTCCTTTATCTAATTATTCCTAAATTATAGTCCTACTGAAGACAATAACTGCTTTCCTTTCTTCCAGACAGTTAGCCTGAAGTAGCCTGAGCTTTGGAGTTACAGAGACCCGGGTTTAAATCACAAAACCTGAGCTAGCCAGAGTATGTCTCTTTTTGAACTTGAGTATGTCTCTGAACTGCTCTTGGCTCAGTTTCCTCATTTGTAAACAGAGATTATAATCTGAACTTGGTTATTTTTATAGGTTGAATTTTGTCCTAACAGTCCTCACCCCTAGTACCTCAGAATGTGACCTTTTTTGGAGATAGGGTCTTTAAAGAAGTAATCAAGTTAAAATGAGGTCATTACGGTGGGCCATAATCCAGTATGACTGGTGTCCTTTTGAAAAGGGGTAATTTGAACACACAGACAGATATACACCCAGGGACAATGCCATGTGAACAGGAAGAGATTGGAGTATACATTTACAAGCCAAAAGCAAACAAAGATTGCCAGCAAAACATCAGAAACTAGAAGAGAGGCACGAAACAGATTCTCCTTCACAGTCCTCAGAAGGAACTGGCCTTGCTGACACCTAGCTTTTGAACCTTTAGTCTTCAGAACTATGTGACAATAAATTTCTGTTGTTTAAGACACCTAGTCTGTCCTACTTTGTTATGGTAGTCCCAGGAAACTTATACAGTTATGGTAGGGATTGAATCAGATAATATGCACAAGTGCCTATGTAGCACATAGTGGACACTCAATAAATGTTTGCTAGTCTGTCCTACTTTGTTATGGTAGTCCCAGGAAACTTATACAGTTATGGTAGGGATTGAACCAGATAATATGCACAAGTGCCTATGTAGCACATAGTGGACACTCAATAAATGTTTGTATTTGTGTTTTCATTGCCTCATCTTCACCCTGTTGGTAAAGAGGGATTTCTGAACATATGA
>NW_007775574.1:3500-3734 GCF_000696425.1 Galeopterus variegatus | reverse complement strand
ATTCTTTTATTTAACAAATATTCATTGAGTACAAATTCTATACCAGGCACAGTTCTAGATACTACGGATATTGTGACCCACAAAACATTCCTGCCTATGTCCATATTTTAGTGGGGGAGACAGAAAAACAAGATAAAAACTCAACTGCATAATGGATTAAATGTAAGAACTAATCATAAAAAAAAGAGGTAAAAGGAAACTTGGGAGGAAGGTAGTAAGAACTAATCATAAAAA
>NW_007775574.1:1107-2878 GCF_000696425.1 Galeopterus variegatus | reverse complement strand
AATAATACACATTAAAGGTAGAAAGTATGAAAAATAAAGAATTGTCAGGGAAAAACTTATAATCACTGTTAGAATGCTGGTGTATTTCCCTCAAGTCCTGTAACCATGAAGATACTGTGTAAATGGATATAAATATTCTTTTATTTAACAAATATTCATTGAGTACAAATTCTATACCAGGCACAGTTCTAGATATTACGGATATTGTGACCCACAAAACATTCCTGCCCATGTCCATATTGTAGTGGGGGAGACAGAAAAACAAGATTAAAAACTGAACTGAATAATGGATTAAAGGTAAGAACTAAGCATAAAAATAAAGAGGTAAAAGGAAACTTGGGAGGAAGGTATAATTTTAGATAGTGTTGTCATAGAAGCCCTCCATGAAAATGTGTTTTCATAATGGGTAACTGATGTGACTTGAAATAAATAACTAATCTGATATTCTTGATGATATTTCCTTGCTACAGAAAGAATTGGCTTCTGATCCTGTCAGGTAGTTGGTATAGGGGCCTGTTGCCTTAATACATTCCATCACCTGAACTGATTTGAAGTTGGGCTTTTATTTTTTATTAGGTCTCCTAGTCAAGTTTTCCCTACACCTTCATTAATACATTGATATAGTTTGCTCAGGATGTTATAACCGCGTACCTTCATCTAGGGAATGTATAAACAATAGAAATTGATTGCTCGTGTTTCTGGTACTGGGAAGTCCAACATCAAGTTATCAACAAATTCACTGTCTCACGAGGACTTCATAGATGGCACCTTGTTGCTGCGTCCTCACATAGCAGGATCAAACACATGTCCTTCAATCTCTTTTATAAGGGCGCTAATCCCATTTATGAGGGCAGAGACTTCAAGACTTTATCAGTTCCCTAAAACCCCCGTCTCTTAATATCAACACAATGGGGATTAGGTTTCAACATGAATTCTGAAGACATAATCTCAGACCATAGCATCATTCTCCAGAAGCTTCCCCCTAAAATTTTGGGATTTAACCAAGGATACTTCTTGGTGGATTCTGACCTCCAATTTTTGTCCCTTTAGACAGTGAGTCTGTAAAATATCTGCTCATCCTTTAAGACTCTCGATCACAACCTTTGTACCTGCAAATGCCCAAGCGGAAGACCAGCACTGAATAGCAGGCTCACTTTTCCATGCACACATTTTTAGATTAAATTTGCCTGTAAGTGCTCAGTGCCTTGGTAGCCTTCCAATTCCTTCAATCAGATTTGTTCATTTTTTCTATTTATTATGTGCATAAAGATTATACTGCACTAAGCAAATCTTCTATCACCAGTGCACTAAGCTAATCTTCTATCACCAGAGATAAAAATACATTCTTCTCTTTTCAGTCTGTAACTTTATCAAAGCCTGTTGCTATGCATGGTTTTTCCTTTTCCCAGCCACACATATCCAATCTTCTCTAAAACTTAAATCTCTGTGGTGTGGCAAAAGACAGTCTTACTGAATAAGGTGTAGTAGTAGAGGTAAGCTGCTGGTGATCTAAATTATCCTCATTCAACTCTTCCCCTCACCTCACCATTTGCAGAACTTGGTACGCTCCACATGAAGCTTTGCAGGTGTCTGTAGCTTGAGTTGGAGCACGTATTTCTATTCCTTACATGAGGTTCTACTATCTCTCACCTTCCAATCGCCCTATGTCCTACATCATTGTATTGTGGGTGTGTAGAAAACACAGGCTTGGCGTCTTCACCCCTTACATCCATTACTCTCAACACAAGATAAGGAAAACTTTACTTTGGGA
>NW_007775574.1:0-624 GCF_000696425.1 Galeopterus variegatus | reverse complement strand
CCTTCCAATTCCTTCAATCAGATTTATTCATTTTTTCTATTTATTATGTGCATAAAGATTAATCTGCACTAAGCTAATCTTCTATCACCAGAGATAAAAATACATTCTTCTCTTTTCAGTCTGTAACTTTATCAAAGCCTGTTGCTATGCATGGTTTTTCCTTTTCCCAGCCACACATATCCAATCTTCTCTAAAACTTAAATCTCTCTGGTGTGGCAAAAGACAGTCTTACTGAATAAGGTGTAGTAGTAGAGGTAAGCTTCTGGTGATCTAAATTATCCTCATTCAACTCTTCCCCTCACCTCACCATTTGTAGCACTTGGTACGCTCCACCTGAAGCTTTGCAGGTGTGTTTAGCTTGAGTTGGAGCACGTATTTCTTTTCCTTACATGAAATTCTACTATCTCTCACCTTCCAGTCCCCCTACGTTGTACATCATTGTATTGTGGGAGTGTAGAAAACATAGGTTTGGCTTCTTCAACCCTTACATCCATTACTCCCAACACAAGATAAGGAAAATTTACTTTGGGACCAGAGTTTCTCTAGGCAGCTTATTCATTTACAGTGAGTGTCTTTACTGTAATATGCACCACAGTTTCGAGACAACCTTCCCAGAAAAGCATT
>NW_007775573.1:2946-3734 GCF_000696425.1 Galeopterus variegatus | reverse complement strand
GGGCAGAATGTAGGTCACAGGTACAGTGGAAAAGGGTCCCATCCTGGGATCAGAGTAATGCTAGGGCTCTCATCAGACCACAGTAAATCCCTCCCCAACCAACACGGCCACCCTCAGCTGTTCCAACTCATCTGTTCCGGCTTCAGTCACACAAGTGCAGTTTTTAACTCTACCATACAAGTGTGCATCTGTTTTCAGCCTTATTTGGGGGAGGGGGAGGCTGCTCGAGTCGTTTTATATAAAGAACCCACTGAACTGAACATTTGTTACTATTTAATTAGAACAAATGGAAAGCATAGTGGCTGTGTAAAAGGGGAATTGCATGAAACACGATAAGCGTGAACAGAAGGGCATCCTGAAACCTGTGTCCTTGTCAATGGGCATCCCGAGTGACATCCCAAGGAATCCCCACAGTGATTGGTGATACCCTGACCATCAGCTAATTAGACACAAACCTAGAAGCGTTTTGTAAAGTCAGCTATCAGAACTTAGTCATTAGAATGTATGAGAAACTAATGTCACACTTTAAGCAGCATGGTTGAGATGAAAAAGCAAATCTTTCATGTTTAGTGACTAATAATCAAATAATAAGGTTATACCCACTGTAAAAATGTCGACGAGCCAGGAGAATGTTAAAAGAGCAGAAAATTTGAGCCAGATGATGCAAAGACAGAAAAAGAGAGAGAGAAAAAGAAAGAAAGAGAGAGAGAAAGAAAGAGAGAAATAGAAAAAGAGAGAGAGAGAAAGAAAAGGAAAGTAAAAGGAGAATGTGGGAGGAATTCTGCTTA
>NW_007775573.1:0-1309 GCF_000696425.1 Galeopterus variegatus | reverse complement strand
GGCTAAAATGCAAAATAGAGTTTGGCTTATCTCCTAAGAAGGCCAAACTCTGAGCCAACCTTGTAAAATCTTTTGCCCACTTTAAAATTCTTGAAAAGCAATTGTGATTTCCAGCCAGGCTCCCTGCCCACGTGTTCCCCACCCACGTCCGTCCAGCACTGTCCACCCAGCACCATCTGTCTGCTCTGGTCAACACCACAGCTAGGCCCTGTCCCTTCGGAAGCTGATGCTCCAGCAAGGGCAGTGGATTAATGGTGCAAGGTTACACGGCATGTAAATCTGGGCCTCAGGAATCAAGGACTGTGACATTTTTACAGCCTCCTCCCCCAACGCCCTGTGTGGATATGAAGCAACTGGCAGGAAGAACATCTGGCTTCACTTTTTTATCACTACCACAGTTCCCATCTGACAAAACCCTCGATCTTGCCAGGGTTCTGGTCCCCATCTGAATGAATGAGCCATGAGGCCACGCCCTGCCAGAGATCTCACTTTTCTTGTCTCATCCCAGTGTAAAGAAGCCATTAGGAATAAAAAGGTCTCCACCACCGCATCGACACGAAGCATTTTCCTAAGTCCAGACCTGGGTATCCACCTGCCAGCTTGCCAGAAGTTAAGGCGGGGCATTTCTGGGGAAGGCAGGGAGAACCTCAGGCCTCTCTTTCAGCAGGGGCTGTGGCCAGAGGACTCCTGTGCAATGTGTGCTGGGACTTGTAGTCTCTGTGGGCAAGATGGCAGCGTGGCCAACAGGGATGGTGGCTGGCCACGGTGCAGGACACAGGGGCTCTTTCTCACCACACATCCCTGTAATCTCGGATAGGACTCACCACAGTAATGATTACCATGGCTAAAGGTCACACTGGAAAGTGAACACGGAAACAGATATCACGCTCTTGACTCTCTACCCAAAGGTAAGAAGACACGCTGATTAGGTGCGACTTCGTAGGCATGACTTATTTGCAGCATGGCTCACACAGAACTCCACCTCATGACAGGGGATTTCCTTTCATCTGATTGAGAACGCCATACTGGAGCAACTTCAGAAGAAATGTATCCCCACTGGCCTGTGCAACCAGCAGGGATGATGGCAACAATCCGAAATGGGTCCTTCTGGAGAATGTTCCCCTGTCGTGAACAGAGGGCTGGCTCTCCCTGTCCCTAGTCACCGTGTGCAGCTCTGGTCAAGCCCAGTGAGGGAGACAGTGATCCTCCATCATCTGCTCCCCAGACCGTGCATTGGACCGAATATGCCAGGAAAGAAAAAAAGCAGAACAAAAGTCCAAGTGGAGCATGACACGTGGCCCTGTGAAGA
>NW_007775572.1:2242-3734 GCF_000696425.1 Galeopterus variegatus | reverse complement strand
ACCATAACAACTGAAAATGCTTCTAAAGTCATTGTCTTTGGATACTAAATAGAAAAAAAAATAATAATTACACTTAAGTCATTTCTCCACCCCTTTAATCTTGTCATGCTTTTTTTTATACTACCTGAATGGAAATACAAATTTAAGAAACTGCTATACCAAAGCTGGTTATTTGCAAAGGAATATGGAAAACCACAAATTAGGTAAATTTTGTTATTCTTTTTGAGCAACAGTATTTTTAATTCAAATGGCACTGATCTATAATAAGATTAATTTTGTTATATGTTTTTATGACATTGTATTGAATTAAATTTCAACAAACTTCACAACACATTTGGAAAATCAGAAGCATTGTTTTGGTAACTATACTACTTCTCAAGAGAACACTTGGAAAAAATATATAGATTTTGAAGAGCTGAATTGGTAGTATTGACTTAAAAAAATAGTTTGTGGAAAAACTAAAGTTATCTTTTTTCTAAAAGCAGAATGGTATCATACTTTTGAGTAACATTTCTACAAACTCCTAGAAACCAGTGATCTTTTACTATCTCTATAGCTTTGCCTATTCCTGAATATCACATAGTTAAAGTAATACAGTATGCAGTCTCTTCATTTGGCCTCTTTCACTTAGTGCTATGCACTGAAGGTTTCTCCATTTCTTATTGTGGTTTAATGGCTCATTTTTAAAATCACTGGATAACATTCATTGTACGGGTGTACCCAAGTTTATTTATCCATTCACCTATTAAAGGGCATCTTGGTTACTTCCCATCTGTGACAATTATGAATAAAGTTGCTACGAACATTCGCGTTCATGTTTTTGTGTGGGTATAAGTTTTCAACCCATTTGGGTAAATACGAGGGAGGACCATTTCTGGTTCGCATGGTTAGAGTAAGTTGAGTCCTGTAAGAAATTGCCAGACTGTCCTCCAGTGTGACTGTCCCATTCTCTAGTCCCATCAACAATGAACAGGAGATCCTACTGTTCATGTCCTCACAGCATTTGGCAATTTGGACTTCAAAACCATGTTGAACACATGTGGTGAGCTATATTCTTGACTTTTTTCCTGATCTTCATAGTAAAGCATTATTTTCTCAACATAAATGCAATGTTAGCTGTTGGTTTTTTGTAGACACTCTTTCTCAGATTGAAGAAGTTCTCTTTTATTTCTAGTGTGCTGAGATTTTTTTAAATCATACATAGTCTTGACTTTGGTCAAATCATTTCTCTATGTCTACTGATAGGATCATATGGTTTTTCTTCCTTAGTCTATTAATATGATGAATTGCATTAATTTATTTTTAAATTATGAATCTGCCTTACATATCTGGAACAAATTCCATGTACAAATATCAACAAGGGTAATCAATGGAAATTCTAGACCTGAAAAATTCAATAAATGAACTACAATAAAATTTACTAGAGGTCTGAAAAAAAATTCAACCAGTAATATTGTATTTGGCAAAACTAAACTGTCATTAAAAATGATGA
>NW_007775572.1:0-562 GCF_000696425.1 Galeopterus variegatus | reverse complement strand
TAAATAAATAAATAAATAAATAAATAAATAAATAAATAAATAAATAAATAAATAAATACTTATGCATCAAATATCAGAACTCCTAAATATATGAATAAAACTTCAAAAAATTGAAGGGAGAACTAGATAGAAACACAATAATGGTAGACTTCAATACTCCGCTCTTGATAAGGAACAGAACAGACAGAAGATAAACAAGTAAATATGAGGCTTGAATAACAGGATAGACCAATTGGACCTAATGGACATATAAGAAATACTCTACCCAACAACAGCACTATACACAATCTTCTCAAGTGCATATGGAATATTCTCCAGCATAGCCCACCTTTTAGGCAACAAAAGAAATCTTAACTGGTTTTAAAATTTTGAAATTATATGAAGTGTCTTTTCCAATCCCAATGGAATGAAACTAGAAATCAATTAGAGAAGGAAAATTTGAATACCTGCAAATATGTGGAAGTTTAAAAACACTCTTCTTAATTTTTGTTGGAACATAAAAATGGCTCATTTTTAAAATCACTGGATAATAATAATAATAATCTGTGGGATACAGCATTAA
>NW_007775571.1:0-3734 GCF_000696425.1 Galeopterus variegatus | reverse complement strand
GCATGGTACAAAGAACCTTGCTTGGCTGGACTGTTGGGTGGGAGACCTCTCCAGACTTTGGAGCAAGAGACAGCGGGATCTCCCAAGTGGCATGTGAGAAGAGGACGCCCTGGCAGAAGGGGAGCTTGGTCGGCAGGAGAGAAGGCACTGGCGGGACCCAGGGGCCCCTGTGCCTGGAGCTGCAGGAAGAGGAAGGGGCTGGGCAGCTGCGCCTGGAAGCGGCCGTGCTGGGAGGCTGCTGGCGGGAGACGGTGGAGGAGCCTGGGGCACCAGGAGCAGGGCCCCGGGGTGCTCTCCACCCCTGCGGGGCCAGGGCCTGGGCCGGAACCAGGTGTGGGAGGGGTGATGGGCTGCCTGCGGCCACTAGGGCTGGCTCCCCCATCTTGTCCCCTGGGTGAGTCGGGGTGTGACCTCCCGGGCAGGCACAACTCCTTCAGAGGAGGCAGCGCCACAGCAGCGCAGGCCTCTGGGAAGAGTTCTGTGGCCACTGAAAGGGGTTAGGAAAACACCACGCTGGGCCGTGCGATGAACTGCCCTGCCATTTCTTAATTAGTCTATGTGAAACGCCAGTGTTGCAGGGTGCTTGGGGAGCGAGGCAGGGGTGTGGTGTGCTGTGCAGTGGTGTCACAAGCGGGCAGCGAGAAGCTCCCTGTGGGGTCTGTGCTTCTGAGCTGAGCGGTCTCATCTCTCCAGCTGCCCAAGTCTGCCATTCCCCTGGGGAAGTTTTTCATTTAGAAACTGTCTTAAGTGCCTCTCACGTGTTCAAACAGGAACCATGATGGCTGCCCGAGCCGTGGGAGGTGTGCAGAACAAAGCTGCACTCACGCATCATGGCAAAGCGGGCCATGGCCCCCAGCCGCCCCTGGCCGTCCCTTTCCAGGCTGCCCTTTGCTCTGCCCACTTGTGCAGGGCGCTGGCCTTTCCCTCCTCTCCCCGTCAGAAGTTGTTCTCAGGAAAAGTGAATGTGAGTCATTTACATGCTGGTATGAATGAGCTTCAGCCAACTCTTCCCTGATTCACTTGTAAATACTAACCGAGGGCTACCAGGTTCCAGGTGCTGGGGACATGGAAACCTCATCCCTGCCCTGCGAGATCCAGGACGAGAGCAGACGGGAAGAGAAACAGATAATCAGGGCTCAATGTGGCCAGTGCAGAGTTGCTCCCAGGCTTCTTTTAGGAGCACAATCTGTGGTTACTCACTTCCTGTGGACTAGGGCTGGTCGAGGAAGGCTTTCTGGAGGAGGTGGCTGGGCTGGGTGTTAAGGATGAGTGGGAGGAGAGAGGGAAAGGTGTGGGTGTGAGCAGGCAGAAGGGCTAAGCCAAGGCGCACCCAAGACCAAGGGCATGGAATGTTCTGGAAGCTCCAGGAGGCTCAGTGTCACTGGGTAGTGTGGAGGGATAGGTGGAGCTAAGTAGCTGAGTAGCCTGGTGATCGGGAGCTGTCCAGGATTCCAAGCAGGAACTCGACAGAGTCCTCTCAACTTTTTAGGGGATGAAGTGAATGGAATTGCTGATCTTCAGCTGTTTTGTGCCAACACGAATGGCAGCTTTGTGTGGTCTGACCTAACAGGAAGGTTGCTCAGGTGTCTTTGCAGAGGGTGGGCAGAAGAGGACACCCTGGGGCCCCGTCAGGAGCCTGTTGATGGCCTGCTCAGACACCGCCAGGACGGGTGGTGTGCAGACCAATCACGGCCGGGAGGAGGTCGAGACAGAGGTAAAGCTGGCGGCGCCGGACGGGCCTGCGCAGGGGCCAGAGGAGCAGGGGCAAGTGACGGGCGCCACCCGGGCTTCCAGCCTGGTGACAGGGCAGACGGTGGTGTGTCCAGCCAGGATAAAGGACCAGGGACAGGCTGAGAGCAGGGGCTCAGGGAGGCTGTGATGGGTTCACTTTTGGATGAATCTAGGGACATTTAGTCCAAAATATACAAACCTGCGTGTGACAAGGACTCTTAAGGCCTGGCAACATGTTAAGATAGACAAGGGTGACTTGGGGATGAAAGGCCCCACCAGTCGCTCTCCAGTCACATTTTGTAGGTGGCCACACTTGGGCCGTCCTGGTCCTGCTTTGTACTCACAGACTGTTGCATGACCTGCTGGCACCGAGACTTGAGAAACCAGAGAGGCCTTATAGACTCTCAGGCACCCGTTTAGGCAGAGCTGTGGTGGCCAGGCCTTTCTGGGGACAGGGCTCGGAGGAGTTAGTCAACTCTTTCAGGGTAGCACAGCTTGCAAGAGGAGGAGCTGGGAGTCCTGGAGTCCCCAGCAGCCTCTCGGGCCCGTCCAGGGCCCTCCACAGTGGGTCCCCTGCCCTTCCACTCTGGACAGCGTGTCACCAGGGCTTTCCCTGCTGTTGTCCGTGTTGAGGTCCCCTCGGCTGTGGCCCACTCCCCTTCTGTGAGCACCCTCAGCCTTGCCTCTGTCCCCAAGTATTCCTGCTCAGTGTTTCCCGATCCCACCATCTTCCATTCCACACCACTGAGTCCCTGCAGGTCTCTCTCTAAGCAATGACTAATGATGGTGATGGCGATGACAGATAAACATATAAGATGCCTGCCGCGTGCCTGCCGAGCCCTCTTGTAGGTGGTTTATACATGTAAGCTCTTTAATCCCCCAACAGGCTTAGGAAATAGGTCCTTTTTAAATCTCCATTTTACAGGCGAGGTTACTGCAGCACAGCCAGTAAATGGCAGTTAGGATTCGAACCCAAAACAGTGACGGCCACCTCCGTAGACTTGTACTGACATGCCAGGCCAGTCCTGGAAGTGGTGCCACAGCAGGGCTGGCTTGGGGAGTACACCTGGGGACAGCCGGTCAGCTATCTCCTTCCTAAGTAGGGGCCTGTGGTGGGGGAGGAAAGGTTGGCGTCTGTGGGGTGCAGGATGGAGACTGGGAGGAAAGCATAGGAGTTCAGCCTCATTCCTGGACCCTTGGTTTCCCTGTGTTTGTCTGAGAGCAGCCCTCAGCATGAGGAGGTGACCTGGGCTCAGAATGTGAAGGCAACCTGGTCTCAGTACCTAGAGGTGACCTGGGCTTAGCATATGAAAGTGACCTTGGCTCAGTACACAGGTGACCTGGTCTCAGTATCTAGAGGTGATCTGGGCTCAGTACATAAAGATGTCCTGGGTTCAGCAATGGAGGTATCCTGGGCTCAGTCCATGTGGGTGTCCTGTGCTCAGTACATGGAGGTGACCTGGGCTCAGTACATAAAGGTGTCCTGGGCTCAGTACATGTGGATGTCCTGTGCTCAGTATGTGGAGGTGACCTGGGCTCATTGCTGGAGCCATCTGCTGACTGATCAAAGTTGAATTCTGCCCCTGGCCGGCATCTGGACACCACAGCTGGTGTCAAAGGTTTCCCACCACCTCAAGGGCTCTCATGGCTGTTTCAGGGTCAGGGAGCTGGGCCAAAGCAAGAGCTGGGATCAGTTCCCACCCAGAGCCTCCTGCAAACCACAGAGCCAAGTGTCAGAGCTGCCATGGCAGGGGTCAGCACAGGCCGGGACATGGACGTTCCCAGGGTGTCAACACACTGCACCTCTCTGCTGAGGGCCTGCAGGGCCTGCTGAGGCCCAGACACAGCAACACAGCTGGCAAGGATGACCCGAAGGTCCCCAAGACAGGCACAGGTCTCTCCCTCTAATCTTCACATGCTCACACACTCACTCATTCATACTCACACATCCACACACTCACACTCTCATAATCTCACACACACACTCTCACACACTCACACTC
>NW_007775570.1:2612-3734 GCF_000696425.1 Galeopterus variegatus | reverse complement strand
TAAGAAACTTATCAACCAATCATAAGGCATGGGCCTAGTTTTGATCCATCCTCAAACACACAGTAATTTAAAAATATTTGAGATATTGATGAAACAATTAGAACTTGGAACACTGAGCATATATTAAGAAATTGTTATGATGTGATAATGGTCTTGTGGTTATTTTTATTAAAAATGGTTAATTTCTTTTAGAGACAAAATCTGGCAAATTATGCATGAAATGGCTTGATGTCTGGGAAAGAGATGTCTGGGATGTAGATAAAACAAAATCAGCTGTGAGTTGGTATTTGTTGAAGCTGGGGANGATGTCTGGGATGTAGATAAAACAAAATCAGCTGTGAGTTGGTATTTGTTGAAGCTGGGGAATGGGCACATAGGGGTTGATTATAACTGTTTTGTTTGCTTTCTCATATATTTGAAATGCTCTATAATAAAATGTTATTGAAAGAGTAGGTAAGACAAAAACAAAGTAGAGCCAAAAAATAAAATAAAATACACTGACTACTCAGAAATGAATATGAATGTGATTCGCAGTTTAGCCCTAAGCTTTTTAGCCATTAACCCAAGGAAGGAAACACGTAGAGAAACACCATTCGCCCTATCCATAGTCAGGGATCCATCAATTATGCAGGAGAAGCCAGTTCTTCCTGTAATTGATAACACTCATTTTTTCCCCCCAGTCTTTAAAAAGAGGGTATTATGTAAGGTGATGAAAAACATCTTTAGATGAGCAAAGACTTTCAGAAGCCTTTCTTAAAGGTGTGCCTCAGCAAGGGCCAAAGACATGCTGGTAGAATGCAGCTCAATAGAAGAAATTAGGTGGAGCTGGGAGAGAGGCAGAAAGACCTTATATGGTAGCATTCTAAGAAGGGTTGTAGATGAAGATCTTTCCTGTGCTTTTCCTGGTATTCTCTTAGTCTTCAAGCATCTGGTTGAATCAAAGTTTCTACCCTGTAGTTTTTCATGGTTTGAAGGGAAGTCATCACTGTGCTATTAAAACTATGGTCTTGGACCAGAGGGAAAAAAAGAATCCACTTCTCACAAGAAAAAACTCAACCCTCTTACTATATTATTCTTTTAACTATTAAAAGGGAGTTCTCTGTGATTCTATTGTTATTTTAA
>NW_007775570.1:0-1136 GCF_000696425.1 Galeopterus variegatus | reverse complement strand
CCCCCTATTATTTTGGAGCAAATCCTAGAACCATATTATTTCATTTGTAAACGTCTCAGTATTTGGTCTCCAAAAAAATGAATGCTCTCTTTCACCCTAACCAAAACTCAGGGTGCATTTTGAAAAGATCAAACACATCCCTAAATTTCTTATTTTTATTTGAAAATGGTGTTTTTAACACCCTGAGGACTCCATTTCCTTTCGATAAAGACTCATGAATGAAGCAGCACTTAAATGAAGAAGGAGTTGAGGGCAGACGGTGGGGATTTCCCTCCCAACCCTGCCGCCTCCTCCCTTCCCCTGGAGCCTCGACCACAACTAGAGGGCCCTGGCTGTGACTTGCTTCTAGGCTCTTTTAAGAGCACATAGTCAGCACCAACTTGTTAACATGACAAAACATACTTCAGCTCTCACAGGTCTAAAAAAAGAGCTTCAGTCACCTGAAACTGTAAGAAAACCCTTCTGAGCGCTTTGGTTCTTTGAAAATAGGGTCATTTCCCAATTAGTCTTGGTGCTGCTTTGCACACGCTGGCTTATTCTCCAGTGACAGGACCAGTGATCCTTTGTGTCCTTCCTTCATTGATTCTTTATTCTCATCTCATTCTCTCACGATGTTCTTACCTTGGCTGCATTATCGTCCCTTGTTCTTGTCTCCCTGCCTGTCCCATTCCTCTCTCTGCTTCTCTGTCACTTGCAGGTGTACACATTTCCCCCCATTCTTCTCTTTAGCTCCCGTTGCCTGCTTGAACCCTGTCACATGTTTCTCCAGCATCTTAACACATATGACTTGGAAATCATTGTCTGTCCTCTCCTGACTCACTGCTCACCCCAATCAGCCTGACTTTTCTCTTTCACTTCATTTCATCTAGATGTGGAAAAGCCAGACAATGATGATTATTGTCACTACTGCCTAGCTTCTGTTCTTCTGTGTGTCTTATCCTGTAAGTTACCAGCACCTGTAGGTTTTGCCTCTGCAGAGTTTAAGCAGCTTATTTATTAGCCAGATCGCTGTGGCCTCTGCCTCTTACTTCTTGGGTCTAGTGCTTAAACTCTGTTTTTGTTTTGTTTTGTTTTTTTTTTTGGCAGCTGGCTGGTACAGGGATCAAACCCTGGACCTTGGTGTTGTCGGTACCACT
>NW_007775569.1:2690-3734 GCF_000696425.1 Galeopterus variegatus | reverse complement strand
ATGATCAGCATTATTACCCATCAGGGGAATGCAAATCAAAACCACAGTGAGATATAACTCATCCCCATTAGGATGGCTTAAATAAAAAAGATAGGTAATAAGTACTGGTATAGATGTGGAGAAATTGGAACCCTCATAGGTGGGCATGAAAAGTGGTGCAGCCACTTTGGAAAACAATCCGGCTGTTCTTCAGACAGTTAAAAAAATAGAGCTATATGACTCAGCAATTCTACTCCTGGGTATATTCCCAAGAGAAATGAAAACATACGTTTTCACAAAAACTTGTACATGAATATTCATAACAGCATTTTTCATCATAGCCAAAAAGTAGAATCAGTCCAAATCTCCATTAGCTAATGAAGGATAAATAAAATGTGGTATATCCGTGCAATGGAACATTATTCAACAATAAAACGAAAAAGAAAAAAAAAACCTGATACACATTACAACATGGATGAATCTTGAAAACATTATGCTAACACATATGTGAAAGAAACCAGTAACAAAAGAGCACATATTATACGATTCTATTTATATGAAATGTCCAGAAAAGGCAAATCTGTAGAGCCAGAAAGTACATTAGTGGTGCCAAGGGCTGTAGGGAAGGGAGAATGGAGAGTGGCTGCTCATAAGTGAAGAGTGTCTTTTTGGGGTGATGAAATTGTTCAAAAATTTATTGTGGTAATGGTTGAACAACTCTGAATATACGAAAACCCATTGAATTGTACATTGTAAATAGGTAAATTGTATGGTATATGAATTACATCTCAATAAAATTGTTATTAAATAAAGCGTAAACCCAATTAACTAAAATATAAAGTAGCATTTGGTAACTGTCATAAAGAGGCATAACCAGGGCCGGCCTGGTGGTGCACTGCTACAGTGCGCCGCTTGAGAGTGCGGTGGCGCTCCCGCCGAGGGTTCGGATCCCACATACAGACCGGCCGCTCACTGGCTGAGCGAGGTGCGGCTGCAACACTGAGGGTTCCGGTCCGGTACGGGCGCGACACTGAGGGTTGCGATCCGTTGCTGGTCACGAAAAAA
>NW_007775569.1:0-2162 GCF_000696425.1 Galeopterus variegatus | reverse complement strand
GGTTCCGGTCCGGTACGGGCGCGACACTGAGGGTTGCGATCCGTTGCTGGTCACGAAAAAATACAAAAAAGGGGGGAAAAAAAAAAAAAAAAGAGGCATAACCAAAGATTATCAAAGTTAGAGCATAAAGGTCATTTAGGTTGCCACAATTAGGAGAGCCTTCAGCGGATGGTGGGATTTTGGTAGAGATGGGATGAGGCATATGAAATTGAAAGAAAGAAAGAAAGAAGGTATTTCTTGAGAAAGAATGGCAAAATAAGGAGAAAATTATAGGCTATGTCAGAAACAGTGACGAATCTGGTTTGGCTGGCAGGCTTAGTGCTGGTGGTTACAATAGCCAAGTATTGCCACACTTTGGAGAATAATGGGAGAAAATATTTAAAAATTGTAACTTTGCCCCCAAAATCTAAGGTATGCTGTTATGTTACGGTGTAGAGGAGGAGTAGTAAACTTTGAAATGATAGGCTTGTCTGGGCCGGAGAGAGAGAAGTACGAATACCAGAAGAGATCATCTCTGAATCTTCCCTTCCTGGAAGCTCCAGATGCCATTTCCTTATTAGCTCATGTAGACATCACATGAAAAGACTGCAAGGCTTACGGGAGTCTGTGGAATGTGGCACCAGTAGATATGGCTTGATATCTGAGTACAAAGTACTCTTCAAGTTTTCTCAATACGGTGGTAGAATCAGGATGTTCCTCCTCTGCCTCTGGGTAAAAGTAAAATGTAGGTCAATCCTCAGACCCCTTAGCATGAATTAGAGAAGTGACACGAACTGATCACAATTATTTCATTCCAATATATTCCATTCCCCAGTTATTTTACTGAGACCCTACTATGTAAAAAATTTTACATTCATTGCTGTAGGAGCTTAACAGAAACAAAACTAAAACAAACATCCCTCAACAGTTCGTGTAGTGGGTGTAGCTTTAAGTTTATTTTGAAACTGCCTAGGTGTTTCTTTCACTCAGCCACTGAAAGTGATTAGAAGAACTGAGAGGTTCTGGAGACTCAAAGCCAGGGACTAACTGCTTCCTTCACAATCCAGTGGGGAGAGGAACCCAGGGCGAAGCTGCCTCTGGCATCAGTTCCCAGCAGGAGGCCTCCTGGTCTTGTCTACATCTTATTCGCCCTATTCTAATAAGTCTGTTTACCATGAGAAGTGTTCCTTCAAACCCTCGTCTATAGTTCACTTGGATTGTGCTGAGTGTCAGGACTAGGTCAGCCCAGTTCAGACCCAGATAGTAATCTATGTGCTGTGGGACAGGAGAGGGAAACATATCCTAATTAAAAACTTGAGCCTAAAGGTTAGTGCAAAAGGCTTCCAACAGGAGATGCAAGCCGTCCGTATCCCTAAGTGAGAGAGAATAAGGAATAAATCTCTTTTGCTCTCTCCTTCCTGTTCCCTCACCCCCTGTAGCACATTATATGTATAAAGTCTGTCTTTTCATTTCTTTATTTTCTGATTATGAAGTATTTATTGTAATGCAAATGTAAAAGGTCACTATGGAAAATTCAGAGATATGAAATGAAAACAACCAAAATCACATGTAATCTCACCATCCAGAAATAACCACTGTTAACATTTTGTTGTATTTTCTTCCTTTCCTATATGCGCATATTTTTTCCCACAAAGTTGAAATCACACATGTGTACACATATGTTAAGTTTTGTATTTTGATTTTTTCACCAAATATTATGTAATGAGTATTTTCCCATGTTGTTCAAAAATGTGGTTTTTAAAAAATGGGTACAGAATAATTCCCCAACACTAACATTATGGTGTTCTTTTAGTTCCACTCTTCCACCACAATACCTTGCAAACACTTTTTTTAGCCAACAAATACAGTTGTAGAAATATTAAGCCTCGTGGATCTCTTTGCTGAGCTTTTGCAGCAACAGTTTGGTAATAACAGTATCACCAAGCCCTCTCCCTGAGGACTGCCACACCACTGTCGCTTCAAAGACATGCTGACTCCACCTCACTTGCTCTTTACCTTAGCTGATCAGAGGGACCAGCTGTGATACAGGTAAGCTCTTTCAATAAAGGGACTATTTATTTGGGAGAAATTATTGGGCATGATTGTGAACTGGGAAGTCAAATGACTTAATAATGTGACTGAAGTGTTGAGATATTTATTCCAACTGTATCTGTTCCATTTAC
>NW_007775568.1:3067-3735 GCF_000696425.1 Galeopterus variegatus | reverse complement strand
GTATCACAGCGCACACTTCTCAGGGTCGCGCTGTCTCCTGGCACCGCCGCTCCAGACCCGTCGCCATCTTAAAAGCCTGGATTTGAATTTAGATCATTACACACACACGCACACTCTTACTAGCTGTTTTAATCTCTCCGAGTCAGTTGGAAGTAATATTAGTGGCTATTCTATAGGGGATTTTTTAGAATTAAAAGAGGGGGAAAAAAAAAAGAATTAAAAGAGGAAATTTAGGTAAAGAGGTCAACACATAGTAAGAATTTAATAAACACTAGTTATTATGAATATGCCTGAAATGATACATTTTTTCAATTTCTTAAATCATTGGAGCTTCAAGTAAGACCTGGTAAACCACATACCTTGCCTTTTCTTGTATGCTGCAATAATAAACAATTGCAATGCAAACCTTGCTTTGGAATTAATGAAATTATAAGTGTTGCTTCTGATAAAAAGCTAGTGGAGGTGATTAAATATTATAAGTAGATTGCCAATTATACTAAAATGTCCCAGTGCAAATGTAAATAAACATGAATGTTTCAAAAGATTTGTCCACTGCCCACCCGGAGGATCCTCAGAATCCTTAGTACTGTTCCCTGTATTGCAACTTAAGTTTCTCACATGACCAGTTGCTCTGGGCTCTGATATATGCTTGTTCACAATAGAACTAG
>NW_007775568.1:0-2445 GCF_000696425.1 Galeopterus variegatus | reverse complement strand
AAGTTTCTCACATGACCAGTTGCTCTGGGCTCTGATATATGCTTGTTCACAATAGAACTAGTGAGAAGAGCATGTTCCAAGAAATATTTTGCCAAAGAGTAGTTCTGAGGGATGTTACTGGAACTTTCACGGTCAAATACAAGTTTGAAAGTTCTGGATAAAGATTGCTTTCAAAGGACATGGCTTCTGAAAGCCACTTCCATTTTCATCTGTGTGATGGGTTTTCATGAAGAGGCCTAGTCTGCAGAGTTTCCCTATCTGACTATGGAAGACTTTAACTTCCTTAAAACAAGTATTTTTCATGCTATTCTGCTCAGACTCTTTTTAGGAAATCCTGGCATAGAGAATACCACAGATTACACTCAATCTGCTTTGCTTTACCATTTTATCTTTGGAGTTTAGCCAATACCTGGTGCATAATAGATGCTCAATATTTATTAAATAAATAAGTTCTAGAGATTTGCTGTACAACATAGCACCTATAGTTAACAATACTGTGTTGTGCACTTAAAAAATTTATTGAAGGTGGATGTCTTGTTAAGTGTTCTCACCACAACAAACAAACAAACAAAAAAAGGAGCATGAAGAAATTTTTGAAGGTGATGAATATGTTCATTACCTTGATTGTGGGATGATTTCATGGGTGTACACAGATGTCTAAACTCATCAAATTGTATACAAAATATGTCGCTATAGTTTAAATGTTTGTGTTCTTTCCAAAATTCATGTTGAAACTTATTTCCCAATGCAACAGTATTAAGAGGTGGGGCCTTATAAGAGATAATTATGCCATGATGTCTCTTCCCTTATGGATGGAATTAGTACCTTTTAAAAGGGCTTGTGGAGGTGAGTTCACCATTTCTGCCATGTAAGGACTCAGTGTTTATTCTTTCTGGAGGCTGCAGCATTCAAGGCACCATCTTGGAAGCAGAGAGCAGCCCTCACCTGACAGTGAACCTGCTGGCATCTTGATCTTGGACTTCTCAGCCTCCAGAACTATGAGAAATAAATTTCTATTATTGATTATCCAGTCTCAGTTATTTTTTTTTATAGCAACACAAATGAACTAAGACATATGTGCAGTTTTTTGTATATCAATTATACCTCAATACAGATGTCAGTTAAGAAAATATTTGTTTAATAAATGAAATGTAAGCAGTATTTTCCCATCTTTAAAGTCACATGTCAAGAAACAGATGATTCATGAACATTCATGATATGATCACTGTTTTTGGATAGTCACTGAATATCATCAATCCCTTTGACCCCAAACCTAAGCTAATCATAAAGTCATCTCTACAGGAGGATTAAATTTTTAAATGTTGGAATAAAGAGATTTTAATAATAAGTTTGTGTTTTAAAACAAACATTCTAGAACTTATGCATAAATATTATCCCTTTAAATAAGTGGCTTTGAAAAAATGTGTATTTCATTCCTCAGAGAAGGTTTATACTACACGGCCATGAGGTAGACTGTTTTAGTCCATTTTTGTTGCTTCTAACAGAAATACCTGAAATGGGTGATTTATAAGAAAACAAAATTTGTTGCTTACAGTTTCAGAGGCTGGGAATTCCAAAGTCCAGGGAACACATCTGGTGAGAGTCTTCTTTGGTGGTGGCTTCACTGTAATGTAGGCATCTCAGATGGCAGAATGTGACAGAGCAGAGAGAGACTCTCACTTGCTCTTCTTTTAAAGCCCTCAGAACCATGCCCATGACCACCATTATTAATCCACTCACTACAGCATGGTTTTACAATTTAATCACCTCTTCAAGGCCCTATGTTCAATTAATATAATAGAATTTCCCACTCTCAGCAGTTACAGTGGGAATTAAGCTTTTAATATGGGACTTTGGGGGACACAATTCAGTCAATCCACAGCACAGATCATTCATTCACACATTCAACACCTATGCACCTACAATGTGTCAGGCACTGTCCCGGGCATTGGGATCCATTGATGATACTCTGTTTCTGTGCAGCTCACAATCTAGTGGAGAAAAGGGGAGATGCAGATAATGAGTAAACTGAGATAATTGCTGTGAGGACAACAAAAAGTGAAGGGGGAGAGAGCCAGGGACCAGAGAAAGCACAAGAATGAGGAACAGGAGCCAAGGCAAGACATGACCATCAGAGATGAAACAAAAGTCTGAACGTCACAACCCCAGCTTGGTTGAAGCTCTTGGAGAGCCAAGGAAAGATAGGTTGGAGGTGAATGAGCTGGGACTGCTACATGGAAATTGCCAGAACCTGAGAGCTGCCTGAGTTGAGGTGTGGCTGAGCAGAAACAGCAGCTCCATGCAGAAAGAGGATGTGCAGGGAGGAGACAGTGTTCTAGAAATGAGCAAAAGATGCCTCCGCATATGATGGAGTTTGGATGTGTTGTCCCATCCAAAACTCATGTGGAAATTTGATCCCCAATGTGGCAGTGTTGGAAACTGATT
>NW_007775567.1:0-3735 GCF_000696425.1 Galeopterus variegatus | reverse complement strand
TTCTGTTCAATACTTGTGAAAATTCAATGTATTATTGTGATAGTTATATCTTTCTTTCTTTTTTTTTTTTTTGTTTATTTTTTTTTAGCTCCCAGTTACGAGTGAGGGCATGCAGTATTTCTCTTTCTGTGCCTGGCCTATTTCACTTAATATGATTTTCTCTAAGTTCATTCATGTTGCTGCGAATGGCAGAATTTCATTCTTTTTTGTGGCAGAGTAGTATTCCATTGTGTCTACAAACCACATTTTCTTTATCCAGTTGACCATCAGTAGACATTTATATTGGTTCCAACTCTTGCTTACTGTAAATAGAGCTGCAATAAACATGGGAGTACAGGTAACTCTTTGACAAGATGATTTCCATTCCTTTGGTATATATACCCAGCAGAGGAATTAGTGGATTGTATGGCAGTTCTATCTGTAGTTGTCTGAGGAACCTCCATAGTGTTTTCCATAATGGCTGCACTAATTTGCAGTTCCATCAACAGTGTAGAAGCATTCCACTTTCTCTGCAACCTTGCCTGCATTTGTCATTCTGTTTTTTTGATACTGGCCAGTCTAACTGGGAGGAGATGATATGTCAATGTGGTTTTGATTTGCATTTCCCTGATGCTGAGTGATGTTGAGGATTTTTTCACATCTGTAGGTCACTTGTATGTCTTCCTTTGAGAAGTGCCTATTCAGATCTTTTGCCCATTTTTAAATCTGTTACTTGTTTTTCTTACTCTTAAGCTGTTTGAGCTCCTTGTATATCCTGGATATTAATCCCTTGTTGGATGTATAGTTTGCAAATATTTTCTGCCATCGTATAGGTTGTTTTTTCACTCTGTTGATTGTTTCCTTGGCTGTGCAGAAACATTTTAGCTTGATATAATACCATTTGTTTGTTTTTTCTTTTGTTGCCTGTGCTTTTGGTCTCTTATTCATAGTCTTTACCCAGACCTACTTCCTGAAGTGTTTTCCCTATGTTTTATTTTAGGAGTTTTATAATTTCAGGTCTTATATTTAAGCCTTAAATCCATTTGAGTTGATTTTGGTATATGGGGAGAGGTGCAGGTCTAATTTCATTCTTCTGCATATGGATGTCCGATTTTCTCAGCACCATTTATTGAAGAGGCAGTCTTTTCCCCATTGTATTTTCCTAGTGCCTTTGTTGAGGCTCAGATGGCTATAAGCAGGTGGGTTTATTTCTGGATTCTCTATTCTGTTCCATTGGTCTGAGTGTCTGTTTTTATGCCAGTACCATGCTGTTTTAGTTACTATAGCTTTGTACTATAATTTGAAATCAGATAGTGTTATGCTTCCACTTTTATTTGTTTGTTTGTTTTTTTAACTCAGGATTGCTTTGACTATTTGGGATCTTTTGTTGTTCCATATGAATGTTAGGATTGTGTTTTCTATTTTTTGTTCCATATAAAGGGTTAGATTGTTTTTTCTATTTCTGTGAAGAATGTCATTGGTATTATGATGGGGATTACATTGAGTCTGTAGATCACTTTGGGTAGTGTGGACATTTTCACAATGCCAATTCTTCCAATCCAAAAGCATGGAATCTCTTTTCCATCTTTTGTTGTCCTCTTTAATTTCTTTTAGCAGTGATTTGTATTTCTCATTGTAGAGATCATTTAACTCCTTGGTTAAATTTATTCCTAGGTATTTTATTTTTTTGGTAACTATTGTAAATAAGCTTGCTTTCTTGATTTCATTTTCTGCTAGTTTGTCATTGGTGTATAAATTCACTACTGATTTTTGCATGTTGATTTTTTATCCTGCAACTTTACTGAAATCATTGATCAGCTCTAAGAGTTTTTTTGCAGAGTCTTCAGATTTTTCTACATATAGGATTATGTAATCTACAAACAGGAAAGTTTGACTCCATCTTTTCCGATATGGGTGGCCTTTATTTCTTTCTCTTGCCTGAGTGCTCTAGCTAGTACTTCCAGTACTATGTTCAATATGTGTGGTCAATATGTGTGGAAAAGTGGACATCCTTGTCTTGTTCCTATTCAGGATGACACTGGTGATGGGTTTGTCATATATAGCTTTTATTGTGTTGAGATACTTTTCTTTTATACCTAATTTGCTGAGTGTCTTTATCATGAAGTGATGTTGAATTTTGTCAAATGCTTTTTCTGCATCTATTGAGATAACCATATAGATTTTGTCCTTGATTTTATTGATGTAATGTATCTCATTTATTGACTTGCATATGTTTAACAATCCTTGCATCCCTAGGATGAATTCCATCTGATCATGGTGTATAATTTTTTTTGATGTGCTGCAGTGTGGAGTGTACTAACATTGGTAAAGCAAATGTATTTCACTCGGCCTAGCTTCCAAAGCCCTGTAGTTTCAGGTATAGACTAACTTTTAAAAATTACACATAGAAGTGTTAAGCTTGCAAAAGACAGGAAACTTTCCCCAGGCTAAATTACTTATCTGTTGCAGATAAGAATTATAACACAGCAAAATTGCTGGCTCCAAGGGCAGATGTCCTTGGTGCAACTAAACCTAATGACTGTTGCCATGACAATCATCTTACTGTTCTTTTTGTAACCACCTATGTTCCTTTTCTGTAATTTTCTGGCCTGGAGAATAAATGCTGAGAGAAGACCCCAATTCAGTGTTAATTTTCCAGGAAATGCCTCTCTCTTGAAGGTTTGTGTAAATTAACCCCTTTAGGACTTCTCACTGCTCAGAAGAAATGGGCTTTGAATAATCCTTTGCATCTCCATTACCCTGGGATAGGTGGCATTGCTGTATTCTATTAGCTAATATTTTATTGAGGATTTTTGTGTCTATGTTCATCAAAGATATTGGCCTGTTGTTTTCTTTTTTTGTTGTATCTTTGTCTGGTTGTGGTATCAGTGTGATGCTAACCTCATAAAATGAGTTTGGGAGAGTGGCCTCTGTTTTAACCTTTTTGTAAATAGTTTGAAGAGAATTGGTAGTAATTTCTCTTTAAAAGTTTGGTACAAGTCAGCAGTAAAGCCATCCAGTCCTGGGCTTCTCTTTGTTGGGAGACTGATGATTACTTCTTTAACCTCATTGGTTTTTATTGGTCTGTTCAGGTTTTTTTTCTTCTTGGTTCAGTCTCTGGTAGCTTGTTATGTGTCCAGAAATTTATCCATTTCCTCCAAGTTTTCAAATCTGTTGATATATAGTTGTTTATAGTAGTCTCTAATGATTCTTTTGCATTTCTGTGGTATCAGTTGTAATGTCTTCTTTTTCATTTCTTATTTTGTCTATTTGGGTCTTTTCTCTCTCTTTTTTTTAGTTAGCTGAGCTAATGATTTTCCGTTTTATTTATCTTCTCAAAAAAACAACTTTTTTGTTTCATTGCTCTTTTGTATCTTTTGGGGGGTCTGTATTTCATTTAGTTTTTCTCTGATCTTATTTCTTTCTGTCTACTAATATTAATCTTGGGATTGGATTTATCTTGTTTTTCTAGTTCTTTCAGGTGTGGCATTAGGTTTATTTGAAATCTTTGTATTCTTTTGATGTAAGTGTTTATTACCACAAACTTCTCTCTTAATACTTTTTGCAGTATCCCACGAGTTTTGGTATGTGTCTTTATTTTCATTAATTTCAAGAAATTTTTTGATCTTCTGTTTAGTTTCTTCTCAGACCCAGAGGTCATTCAGGAACTGTAAGATCTGTGCACCATGCACAACCCCCACAAGTCGGGATGGCTCACCTCACAAAGACCATGAGACAGAGTCCAATGCAATCAAG
>NW_007775566.1:800-3735 GCF_000696425.1 Galeopterus variegatus | reverse complement strand
AAAAAAAAAACCATTTTTAAAGAAACTCTGGTGAAACACAGAAGGGGCATGGAAGATCTAGGCTAGGGAAAGGATCAAAGAAGATTTTCAGGAAGACGTAACAATTAAGATGAATCTTACAAAAGAAGAATCAACTGTACAAGTACACTGACTTCACCAGAGCATTTTGCGTGACCTAGAATTAGAGAATTTTAGACACAGAAGAGGCCTTGAAGAATATTAAGTCTAACTCTCATTTCACAAATAAAGGAACATTACTCGTTAAACAACATGGGCTGTGGGGTCAGATACAGTGACCAGTAGAGAGGAGACATTTAACAGATGTTTGTTCCCCACAGAACTGCCTGTGTGATTTACAGAACTGGTGCAAAACAAAATGCAGCACCCTTGTTCAAAAATTGTCGAGAATTTCAAGACAGCTACAACAGAGTATTAAACCAGAACTGAGAGTGTTAAACAGAGTGTTAAACCAGAGGCAGAATCTAAACAAGAACTCAGGTCTCCTCCTGCCCTGTGCTATTCAGATTTAGGATAAAAAAGCAAAAATCATTATCAAAGCCCACACCATGTATACAGGTTAATGTTTCTGAATTTTTTCTACATGCAATTGTGTAATTGTGTTAAGAAACATGAGCAAAACCACAAGGTGCCAGTTGCTAAAATAGCTAAGTTACCCAGGCTTTTGAGAAATGGGGTAGGTCATAAATTCTGCCTTTCTCATTTTCATTTGTCTATCCTATAAAAAACAGATCAATTAATAATGTCACTAAAAAAAAAACAATTACAATAAGAAAAAAACCTATAGAAAAGCATGCTTCTAACAAGGCTACTGGTATAATCAGCTCTTTTTATACCTATATGGACAAAGACTTCTCAAACTTCAAAAACTTATAAATAATCCATTCATCTAAATTTTTTTTAAACTGAGGCAGTATAAAGATCTCCTATTTATTCTTACATATTAATTAACAAATTTGTGCCTGTATTTATTCCTGTAATAAATACAAGTCAATGTGTTCCAAGAGCCTTGGAGAGGGCTGGTTCACAACAGGTGTTCAGTGAAGAGTGGGTATGTGATGGATGACAGAATGAATGAATGACTAAATAATAAACTGCAGTGGAATATTATTTGGCCAGAAAAAATAAAATTTTGATATATGTTACAAATGGATGAATCTTGAGAACATGATGCTAAGTGAAAGAAGCCAGATGCAAAAGACCACATATTGTAGGATTCCATTTATATGAAATGTCCAGAATAGGCAAGTCCCTAGAGATGGAAGGCAGATTAGTGGTTGCCAGGGGTTGGCAGGAGGGCAGGAGGGAGGAACAGGGACTGACTGCTTAACGAATGTGGTTCGTTTTTGTTTTTTTTTTCTTTTTAGAGTGATGAAAATGTTCTGGAATAAGATAGTGGTGATGATAGCACAACTTTGTGACTATACTAAAAATCATTGATTTGTACACTTCAAAATGGGTGGGTATATTATAGTATGTAAATTATCTCAATTTTTTAAGTGTAAAACAATAAATCAACCAAGATTGAGAGATTTAAGTAACTTGCTAAAAATCGAATTGCTGGTAAGCATGATTCTGAACTTAACATTAGTGCCTAGCTATGGTTTTTTCTAGTCTATCAAGCTACTGCCCAGAAATTTGCAGAGCACCCTCTCAAAGGCTCCTAGAGTGACCACTGGGACCAAAGTGTGAACCCAGAAATAGCCACAGTCCAACTCCTGAGGCTCTGGCCTGCAAGGGGTATGGTATGAAGCAGAGAGGAGAGAGAGCAAGAGCTTCTTCCACAAGGTTCCTCTTTCTCCCTCTGTTGTCCTGAACACCACCCAGGCGGCCCTGATACCTCAGGTCTTGCTTGAGAATCCAGAATAACCAGCAACATCCCTATTGGGCCTTTGCAGTATCCCACGATACCTTAGAATATTTATATTCTATTTCCTCAAGTCTAATTTTTTTCCAGGCTAGCCCAGAGGCAGACAACTTGTAACCTCTTGTGAAATGCCTGGTATTCATTCTTCAGGACAGACATTAGGCCTATTAATTTGGCTAATAGTAAAATAACAACCATCACAGCTTGTCCTTACTTGTGGGTAACAGACAAAAGTTTTCTAAGGTTTCTTCAATTTTTAACATGTGTTCATTTGTTACAGGAGAATGAGGCAAGAATCATGCATTTATCTCTCTTGTAAAGAAAAAGAAACAACCGTAGCCCTTACACCTCCATCTTCTGACTCCTGGTTTATGATCCTCTTTACTTCCCTACCAAGGGAACCAAGCAGTCTTTCTTACACTTAATTTTTTTGCCCAGATATTGGGGTGGAATATAAGGTGGGTGGGTGATGGGGACACATGTCCTGCCAGGAAAAGTTAAAGGTTAAGGTCTTTCTCCCAAAGGAGAGATAATTAATCATAGTTAAAATGGCAATCTGTCACTGAAAGGAAGAAAGAAAAAGCAGAAACATAAAATAAAGCAGATATGTAATATCAGGTAGCACCAAAGAGGTTAAAGATTTAACTCCAAATATGTGTAGGGGATTTTGTGCAAAAAGTTTTATACTAGTCTCTGGGCACAAAAGTTTTTCTTTTGTGGTCAATATGAGTCTATATGTTTATAGACTATATGGCCATCACTCTAATTTTGAAATGAACAGCAATTCCTTGATTGCATGTGCTACCTGAGAGTGGAGCATGAGAGAACATAGAGAACAGAAGTTCCACCTTTCTGCTGCAAAGCAGAGAGAACAGGCACATAGCCAAAACTTATGTGGTTCTTCAAACTTTTGGTTGGGATCAGAGTGTCTCGCCCTCACTGACCAATATGGAATGGAATGTAAGGTTGTGACTAATGGGCTCTCTGCCGTCCTGAGACTGGCTCTGCTCTAACCCCACCTCCTGGATTCCTGTAAGCTCCAGTCCAGTT
>NW_007775566.1:0-296 GCF_000696425.1 Galeopterus variegatus | reverse complement strand
ATTCCTGACTCAGGCATTTGAGTCAATTTTCAGTGAATTCAGGATAAGGGACACCATCCCACTAACCAGCGATTACCGGCTATCGTATGGGGAGCTAGAAAATCACGGGCTTTGAAATCAAACAAACTCAGGTTGTTATACTCACTTATGACACTCAGAAACTGCTGTGTATCCTTTGTAGAATTTGAAAATGTTAATCTCACTGAGCCTTAGTTTCCTCATCTATAAGAAGTGAAGATGACAATATCTTTTTTTGCAAGTACTGTTTTAAAAGAAAGTGAGATAAAGAATGAAAA
>NW_007775565.1:3009-3736 GCF_000696425.1 Galeopterus variegatus | reverse complement strand
TATATATATATATATATATATATATATATATATATATATATATATATACACACACACACAGAATTGAAATTTCTAGAAATGTAATTCTGAATTTGGTATAAGCCAAATATTAAAGTAGTTTGGCATATTTATTTTACAAACATTTTAGACAAATTTTTTGAATTTTAATTTCTAAAGGTAAAATCATCAAAGAAAAGTAGTATAAATAATATATGTTGGCAAGAAAAATATTTATCTGTGACTGCAAAAGTTTCAAGATTACTGAAAGAGACGGCGGTAAGTCTATGTGGCCAGAAAGATCATTGTGAGATGAACAATTTTTTCCTTCCAGCACACATCATAGAATAATCTTTGGTATATGTGAAACCACAAGCACATCAGTGGGAACTTACTACAGTAAGTTGGAAATACTGCAGTCAAACCACTAACCATGGCAGCCAGATTTCCCAGAATAAAGCCATTGCTCTAGAAATTATGCCAACTACTTGGGTTAAAAGTATGGCTTTAAAAGATACAGGTCAGCATAATATGGAAGTGTTATTAGTAAACTACTGAAATATGGTTTTAAAGTAGACAGTTTGAACAGCATTTAATAATGGCTCTTGTTTTTCTTAGATATACAAGGGTACCTTAAAAAGTTCACGGAAAAATGGAATTAAAAGATAATACAAATCTTTTCATAAACCTTTTGAAGACCCCTCATAAGATGTCAAACAAAATCAGTTGC
>NW_007775565.1:0-1545 GCF_000696425.1 Galeopterus variegatus | reverse complement strand
ATGGGAAATTTCTGTACTATATTTGTGATTTCTCTGTAAATCTAAAACTGTTTTCAAATAAAGTTTATTTAAAAAATATTATCAGCTACTTGAGACTAATAACCTAAGTGCTTCCTGGCTTAAATTTTTTATTAACATTCAAAATATTTTTTAAACCCCCCAAAATATAGATATAAGAAAATAAACTGGAGAAATGCCCATTTTTATCTAGACCTGAGCACTAGAAGAAAGGCCTGTTAAAGTCTAAAGTCTAAAGGAGAACTATGGATTCAGAAACATAGAGTGATACACCAGAATTGAGTAGGTATTAATCTTACAGAAACTCAATAGAAATATTAGATTTTTTTTAGTTGCAAAAATTTTATAAAATAGTATTTTTCAATACTATTCCAAAGATCCTGTTTATTTCAATTCAAGAGTTATTTGATATCTTCAAAAAAAAATAAAAATGAAAACATCGTGGGGAATGAAAAAATAGTTATGGTACTTAATATGCTTAAGTACAGGTAAATTCATGCACACTGTTATATAGTCATAGAAAAAAAAACTGAAAGTAAATGAATGTAATCTCATTCATTCAAAGCAGATGCCACATAAATATTTACAGTACAGCAATTTTAAAGGAAAAATGAAAATATAAACTTAACACATTATATCTACCCTCAAGGAGATATTAATCAAGTTGGTGATATCAGATTTTCATACTTGAACAACTCAGGAGGAATTAACATAGGGTCATGGAAAGGTCTTCTAAATTAGGTCAAAGTGATTCCTACCTGTTGATTCTATTAAGAAAATCATTCCAGGCTAGGATATGCTGTGTCAACAAATGACCCCCAAGTACCAAGGACTAATAAAATTTATTTCTTACTCACACTACATGTTCATTGTGGATTGCTGCTGTTCTGCTCCAAGGAAGCTCTACATCAAGCTAAAGAAACTGTCTCTAACTACTTCTGGTACTAATGATCTTGTGGTAAAGGGAAAAAAGTCATGGCAAGTCATACGCTGACTCCTAAAAATTCCGCTTGGCAATGGCACGCAATAATTCTGCTCAGAAGTGAAGATGTTATTTCTTTGGCTCAGGTAAGTCATGTGCATACCCCTGAGTTCAACAGGAAATGAATACAGAGTGGAGCACTACAAGGAAGGAAAGAAAAATTTGGCAAGCAGTAATATAATACATGATACTTATTAAATGACTCCAGTACTTATTAAATTTGTGACCTTAGAAAAATTACTTAATATCTGTAAGCCTTCGTCTTCTTAACAATAAACGACAAGCAATATTTAGTCATGCAGCTAGGGATAAAATAAAAATAAATATGTAAAGCATCTAAGATTATATAGGTATTTAATAAATAGTAGCTATTATTATAAATACCAAATGAATCTGAAGGTACCGTTACAGTGTCAAGAGTCTTAATGGCTCAATTAAGTTTTAAGCAATAATAATAAAGCATTAAATAAATTAATAAAAAGGGCTTAACTTTGCATTTCTTTTACTGTTTTATATATCATCAAATAACTTACATTGTTTTGATA
>NW_007775564.1:2654-3736 GCF_000696425.1 Galeopterus variegatus | reverse complement strand
ATGGGTGATTAATCAATATCCACGTATTTTACACCTTCTAAGTACACAGTCCTGACAGTGCAAGTGTTGATGAGAAAGAAGAGCAGTCAGAACTCTTGCAATCCGTTTAGATAACTGGCCATTTCTAATGAGTTTGAACAGACACCTATCCTATGACACAACAGTTCCGTCTCTAGGTATTTACTTACTGAAGAGAATTTAAAATACGTGCCCACAAAAGGCTTGTATATGTTTTGGGGAGCTTTATACATAATAGCCCCAAACTAGAAACGACCTGATTGTCCATGGGAATGGGTAAAGAAGATAAGACATATTTATATCACGAAGTATTACTCAGCACAAAAACCTATGAACTCTTGATATACTTAAATTATGGGTGCTTCCCAAAACCAGAGAAAAAAGCCAAATATTATACCATATTATTCCATTTATATGAGTTTTAAAACAGGCAAAACTAATAAATAGTGATAGATATCAGATCAATTATTGCCCACTGAGGCTTTGACTGGAAAGTTTCAAGAGGGAGAGTTCAGATATAAACGAAATATTTCATATCTTGATTTGGGAGATGCCAACACAGTAAATACCTTTGTCAAAACTCATCACACTGAACTTTTAAAAATCTATGCATTGGGCCAGCCCGGTGGCGCACTGCTACAGTGCGCCGCTTGGGAGCGCGGTGGCGCTCTCGCCGAGGGTTCGGATCCCACATACAGACCGGTTCCCGCTCACTGGCTGAGCGAGGTGTGGGAGCAACACCGAGGGTTGCGATCCCGTTGCCAGTCCCGGTCCGGTACGGGCGCGACACTGAGGGTTGCGATCCGTTGCCGGACACGAAAAAAGAGACAAAAAAAAAAAAAATCTATGCATTAAAAATAATATTAAAATAAAATTAAATCTATGCATTTTATCATATATAAAATGAACCTCAGTAACAGAAACCAAAACAAAAATATAAACACAATATAAATGTACAAAAAGAAAGCTCACATAACAAAGGGCTAATCTCCCAAATAGACAAAGTGTTTCCAGAAATCAGCAAAAAAAAGACCACCAAACAAGAGAAAAATAGGCAAAGTATA
>NW_007775564.1:0-708 GCF_000696425.1 Galeopterus variegatus | reverse complement strand
ACCACGTCACGATGGGGAAGCTGGCTCTGGGGGAGGACCTCTTCCCGCAGGCCATGGTGCATTAAATACATGAACATTCTCCAAAATGTGAGGACAGTTTTTTTTGCTTTCACGTTGCAACTTGATTTTTTCCAATAAATCCCTGAATGAGTGACTGAATGGTAACAGAAGGTAAAAAATGAACCAGAACAAGAAAACATAAAGCAGAGTGGACATTGTAAAGGATTTGGGTTAACGTCTCTCCCGTCCTTATTTTCAATGGGGGAGCTTGATTTCTGCTTCCCTGAGAGCATGGAAGGAGAGCGGCGTCGGAAGGAGAGCGGCGTCCCTGAGCTGCCACCACTGCCCTGCCTCCCACCACCTTGCAGGTGTGCTCTCCGCACCCTGTCGGGGGCCGGCCCTCCTGCTTGTGCCACTGTCCCCGGCTGCCCTTGCCTAGTCGAGAGCGTGGCTGCAGCGGCTCTCTCCCATGTCTCCCGTGCATTAGTTTCTTGCTCTCCGCCATGTCCTTCTCACCAGCAAACACAACAGGTTGTCTTTGAAAAGTGGAACGTTCTCTGGCTCCCACGTGACCTGTGAAGTTTCGCCTCATTTCATTGCACTCCCTGGCAGCAGCAGTTCTGGATGAAATCATCTGTAGCCAGTGCGTCCACATCCTCCTCTCCCATTCGCTCTCAGACCCACTCTGTTCAGGCTTTCACTCCCACC
>NW_007775563.1:2171-3736 GCF_000696425.1 Galeopterus variegatus | reverse complement strand
TACACTGCTCCTATTTTATCATTGTCTACTTAGTTCATAACTGTCTGTATCAGGAGCTGTTCATCCAGACCTGATATAGATCCTATGATTCTGTACTCTGAGCTTGATTCCATAATAGAATGAGACTTTATGTATCCTGAGTTAGGATGTGTATATTTTGAATGTAGAAAAGTAATTGCTATCAGAGAGTGGACTGTGGTGGACAGCTATTCATCACCAATAGCTGTATCTGTCCCTTTTGTTATAAAACCTGTATTGCTCTTACTCTGATTTTTTAATGGGTTGTATAATTTGCTTTGGCTGATGGGTGTTATCAGATATGATGCAAGCAGAGACTTAAAAAAGCACTTGCACACTTCTGCTTTCATTTTGTATCTCTACCATAACCATGCCCAAGCTAGCCAGTCAGTGGATAAAAGATACATGGGGTAGACCTAAATTGCCCAAATTATGCCATCTGTGGCTATTCTAGACCAGCTGACAGTCACCCGAACTGCTGACATGAGGAGAGCTATAAGCCAATCTATAATTGACTGCAAATGCAACAATGAGACAGAAAGCCTTCCCAAGCTCATAGCTAAACCCCACAAATTAATGAACTAAGTAAGAGTTTATTATTTTATGTTACTAATATCTTGAGTTATTTGTTATGCAACGTTATCATGGCAATGTATAACGAATACAATTATACTTACTTCAATGTTGTAATTATAGTTGTAAGTACCATAGGTCTGAACAGGTTCATGAATAGATGAGATTCACTGATGAGAGCAGAACTGTAAGCATTTACTACAGATTAGCCTACTGACTAAAGCACTGGTCACGAGTAAGGTGTTAGTTGTATT
The DNA here is from genome assembly GCF_000696425.1 of Galeopterus variegatus. Taxonomy (NCBI): domain Eukaryota; kingdom Metazoa; phylum Chordata; class Mammalia; order Dermoptera; family Cynocephalidae; genus Galeopterus; species Galeopterus variegatus. Next base: position 2,891 of record NW_007775563.1, on the reverse strand, counting down.
ATGTAATCTCTTTGGTGCAGTAGAAATTGGTTAAAATAGATTCTACCATACGTTGACTGTTTCATACTTACAACTGTTTATTGAATGAGGGAATGGATTTCCATTTTATAGAAATAGAGCTGAGGCTTTAAGACATTAAGCAGCAGAGATAATGTCAAATTACCATTAGTAAGAAGAACCAAAACCCCAAATCGTATATGACTCAAAATTCCGTATTTTTTATTATTGTATTATTTTGATTTCCTATTTGAAACATTTATTTCCCTCAAATAATCCACTAACCGTAATTGGTTTGGGAATTTCAGAGAGAGGAAAAAACACATTTTAACTTATTTCAAAAATGACACATTCTAACAATTTGGCCTATTGAAAACCAAATTTCTCACTTGCTTGATACTGTGTATCCAGAATCATCTCAGACCGTCTGGATATTGATGTTCCAGATCATATGTTAGAATTAATCGTAAACAGAAAATTGAAGTAAAAAAAAAAAAAAGAGAAAAAGGAGAAAGCAGGGTTGGAGATTCAGTAATCACAATCAAAGTTTGAAACAAAAGCTGCATGAATAATATGTTTATATGGCCTGCAATTAACAGGCAATTGAGTTGATGTATAGTGATTTCTCATGCAATGCCCTAATTTTACCACTTAATATCAAAATACACACACACACTAACACACAAACTCACACATACATAATCATTATTTTGTAGGGAAAGA
>NW_007775563.1:0-870 GCF_000696425.1 Galeopterus variegatus | reverse complement strand
CTATGGCTAATAGTATGGCCGTTATTCAGCTTATTATTTTTAGTTTGGACTTTAGTGCCAAAGTGCAGAGATTTCCTAATGCCAGTTTAAAACACAATTACACAGGCAAACATGTTTTACTGTCTTTATTTGTGTCTCTCACGACAGGATTGACATGTTCAGAAGTTTGTCCTTAACTCTCTAAGTACAGATGCTAAAAGAAACTTGAGGGAAATACAAGAGTTGCCTTGTCCACTTACATCAAGTTCTCACTTAGACTATTACCAGAAAATAGTGATTGGGGAAGAAAATCCTATACTCACATTAGAAGAAATGCTTGCAAAATTCATAGTTATGAAGTATAAAAATAGATGTTCGGGCAGACCCTGTGGCGCACTCGGGAGAGTACGGCGCTGGGAGTGCAGCGGAGTGCAGCGGCGCTCCCGCCACGGGTTTGGATCCTATATAGGGATGGCGGGTGTGCGCTCACTGGCTGAGCGCAGTGCGGCCAGTCACAAAAATAAATAAATAAACAAATAAAAATAGATGTTCAGCAAAAAGACATAAATTAGAGCAAAAGGCAAACTGGTAAGATGTCAGTATGTTTGTCTCATTCAAATTTTTATAAATTTTATAAAATTTAAAAAACATTTCTATGAAAAAGTTTATTATACAATAAAACAACAGTGTGGCCTTGGATTGTATGTCTTTAAAAAGGTGGGAAATTCATGAAACTATAACTAAAACTCTGCTCCATCACAAGAAAACATTCTACTATGTGACTTGTGAGAAATGTTTCTATTAAGTAACCACATCACTAGTCTTGCAAAAGCAAATGCAACGCAATGTTATATACCCCATAATAGCTTACTTGTATCTACTGAAAAAAAA
>NW_007775562.1:0-3736 GCF_000696425.1 Galeopterus variegatus | reverse complement strand
CTGAGCATGGTGTTGACAACACCAAGCCAAGGGTTGAGATCCCCTTACCAGTCATCTTTATTAAAAAAAATGATAAACATTTGTTTAATAACTGTGTATTGAGTACCTACTGTATGCCCTGTCTTGTTGTAGGCATTGGGGACGCAGCAGTGAACAGGACAGAAATACCCATGCTTGCGTAGTGGATATTTTTACTGTAGCCACGTTCACCTGAGCTGTCTCTTTTAATCCTCTTAGCAATCTAATAAAATAAGGATCATTACTGGCCCATGTTGCAGATGAAAAAACTGAGGCTAAGAAACGGAGGCTCAGGGAGGTCAAGTGACTTACCCGAAGTCGCACAGCAAGTTTAATCATAGATCTGAGCTCACGAATCCGGATTGAAGAGGGAGTCCATCGAGAGTAGGAGGTCGGGAGAGTCGCTATGGGCTCCAGGGCTCCTAGCTGCGGCCTGGCACGGACTCGTTGTTAGTGGCTAAGGCCACTTGGCCTTTTGCACTCGGCCACCAGAGGGCGCCAGCGACCTCCGGCCCGCCGGGGAGCAGCGCTGGGCTCCTCCCGCAGGAATGCCGGCGGTGCAGGGCGGGAAGGTTGGCCGCCCTCCCAGAGCAGCTGCTGCTGCCGCTCGGATTCCGCGCGCCTTCCCCTCCCTGGGACCGTGGGTTTGCACCGACGAGGCGCGGGTGGGAGGAGCAGACTTGCAGGGATGTGTCATTGCAGAGATGTGTGGCCTCCGGTTTTACCCTTTCCCCCAGGGCTTTGAGCCCAGGGCTTCCCAGGAAAGGCAGGACGGGACCCAGGAGGCCAAGGAATGTTACTAATATCAACATGATTAATGGCTGTCATTTATTAAACACATACTCCGTTCTTAGTAGGGACTTTCCACTTCAGCAGCTCTTCTACTTCACGGATGAGGAAACTGAGGCTCAGAGAGGCGCTGTTTCTTGTCCAGGTAAAGGTGCATTGTACTGCCAGGATGCACCGGCTTGGTCACTCCCTGTCCCCACCCAGGCTTCTCGGGTCATTTCTCGGTCCCCCAAGGGCTTTTGTTTCCTCCTAGGCTTCAGAACCTGGCCTTGCTTCCTGGTCTCTGTGGGCATGACACACTTCCTGAACCAAGGGGGTCTTTGCTGGCAGTGAGAACTCTCAGGAGAAGCCTGTTGCTAAGAGAGCGGAAGAGTAATTCAGCAGCCACATTTGAGGTCGATTATCTAGTATTGATAACTTCTGGGTCTAGAAGTACTGGGGAATTAGAGTAATGTCCTCCCCACAGAGCTCACAACTTGGTCAGGAAAAGCTACCCTTAAATAAGCAGCTATAGGGGCCCAGAGGAACCTCCTAATCCATCTAGCCCGGGGAAGTCAAGGAAGGCTTCCTGGAGGAAGTGGTATTTAGGCTGAGAACAGAAAGTCTGAGTGAAGTAAGAGTAGTCAGGTGAAGCGTTAGGGGTGGGAGAGAGAAACTCTTTCAGGGAGAGGAAGTAGCCTGTGTAAAGTCATAGAAGAGAAATGGAGCATCATGGTTTGTGGAGCTGAAAAGGTCTTTAAATCCTTCTTAGAGGGGCTGGCTGGTCATATCAGTTGGTTACAGTGCTGTGTTACAACACCAAGGTCAAAGGCTCAGATCCCGGTACTGGCCAGCCTCCAGAAAAAAAAATTCCTTCTTAGAAAAACAAACAAAAAACAATGCAAAAAACAAAACAAAAATAACACAGAAAAAGAAAAAGAAATACATCCTTCTTGTCAGGTCAAGGAGACAGTCTCTTTTTGGCACATTAATTCACCCACTCATTCATTCACTTAGATGTTTATTGAGTGCCTACCATGGGCCACCTTCTGTTGTAGGGGCCAGTGATGTGGCTGTGAGCAAGCAGATAACAATCCCTTCCCCCATCGAGCTGACATTCTAGTGGGCAGAGACAGACAAGAAACAAGTGTAGTGAAGTCTGGATGTTGGGAAATAAAGCAGGTTAAGGCGATGTGGCTGTGAGCAAGCAGATAACAATCCCTTCCCCCATCGAGCTGACATTCTAGTGGGCGGAGACAGACAAGAAACAAGTGTAGTAAAGTCTGGATGTTGGGAAATAAAGCAGGTTAAGGCGATAGAGTGACAGGGTGCTATCTTGTAGTGATCAGGGAGGCCTCTCTGAGGAGGTGACATTTGAAAACCTGAAGAAGGTGAAGGAGGGAGCCATGTGGATATCTGGAAAAAGCATTCTAGGCAGAGGGAACAGTACGTGCAAAGGCCCTGAGGTTGAAGTGTGCATGGAGTGTTTAAGAAACAGTCAGTGTTGGAGGTCAGTGTTGCTGGAATGGAGTGGGAGATGGAAAGAAAGTAGGAAACATTCAGTGATGAATATTCAGTGGTCAGATCACCCAGGAGGGCTTGTAGTTATGGATTTGAATCTAAATAAGAGAGGAAGCCACTGAAGAGTTTTGAAAAGAGGAGCGACATTATCTTTCTGTTTTAACAGATTCAGTCTGGATATAGCTTTTCTTATTATGGCTTGAAATCCAAAAGTAAAAAAAATAATAATTAAAAAGACTAATGATTCTACAACATAAACATTAAGGCCAACAACCACCACAGAACAGTTCAAAAAATAAAAAGCAAATTGGGAAAAAGTTTTGCCCTTCATAGCAGACTTCCTAATCTTAATATGTAAAGAGTTACTAGGAATTAACAATAAAAATATCAACAGTCCGATAGGGGAAAAAGTGGGCGAAGGTATGATCAGAATATCTACAAAAAATGAAACACAAAAGCCTATTTAACATAGATAAAGACATTTGGCCTCACTCATATAAGAGAAAGATAAGTTAATATGATATATCAATTTTTATCCATCAGATTGGCATAAATTCAGAAGACTGCTAACACATTGCATGGTGAAGTTGTGGGGAAGCTATGAAGCTAATGTGTGCACACTGGTCATCTAGGATAAAGATGAATTTGATAATATTCATAACAATTACAAATGCTCAGATTATTTGGCCAAGTAATCTCATGGCAGAAACACTTGCACATGTTTGAAATGATGTATGCACACACATGGTTATTCATTGCAACCATTTATATAACAGCAAAAAATTGGAGAGAGCTCAAAGATCTATCAGTAGAGGATGAGTTGCATAAATTACTGTTCATCTACACAATGGAATATATTGCAGATCTGCAAAAGAATGAGGACATCTGCTTGGGCTAATACAAAATATCCTCCAAGGTATATTATTCAAGGACAGAGCTGAAGCTTACATCTATGTATATAGCATGCTACTTTTAGGGAAAAAGTTTTTTACGAAGTACAAATGCAGCTTTTTCCACTAGAATACTGTTTATTTTAAAAATTGTGATAAAATATATATAACAAAATTTACCATCTTAACTATTTTTAAGTGCACAGTTCAGTGGTGTTAAGTTTATTCACATTGCTGTGCGGCCATCACCACCATCATCTCCAGAAGTTTCTCAAGTTCCCAAACTGAAGCTCTGTCCCCATTAAACACTCACTCCCTATCTCCCTCCCAAGCCCCTGGCACCCACCATTCTACTTTCTGTCTCTGTGGATCTGACAACTCTAGGGACCTCCTGTGGGTGGAATCATACAGTATTTGTCCTTTTGTGTCTGGCTTTTTTCAATTAGCATAATGTGTTGGGCCGGGCCGGTGGCGCACTGGAGAGTGCGCCGTTTGGGAGCGCGGCGGCACTCCCGCCGAGGGTTCGGATCCCATGTGGA
>NW_007775561.1:2532-3736 GCF_000696425.1 Galeopterus variegatus | reverse complement strand
GAGCGCCACCACGCTCCCAAGCGGCGCACTGTAGCAGTGCGCCACCAGGCCGGCCCATTGATGACCTGTTTTGAATGCCCTTCTTCAACCAGGGTCAGCAGTCTCCATAGGACAAAAACCAATGCACTGCTGCTGCCATATGTCTGGGACCACTCACTGAGAGTAGTGTGTCAGTGACACCAAATTGCTATCCTTAAATGAGACCATAACATAACATTTAAGGAATTTACAAACATGTTTATCCTCTACCAATAACTTAAACTCTTAGGGATGGGCCACTAGTGGCCTTGGAGACTGATCATAAGTGGGATATGGCAGATCACAGTCTGGCTCTGAAATTCCTCGTGGCCTGTGCCCCGGCTGTTCCTTGTTGTGTTTATCACTTGTGACCACCTTGCCAGTTCGATATCTGTCCATTGGACCTGGCTCTGCCTTTGGAATGCTGTTCTTCAGAATTAGGGTGTAGCTATACTGGCCAGCCACCAAAAAAAAAAAAAAAAAAAAAAAAAGGGCCTAGCCTGGACCTGGCTATCAGGTTTGATGCTGTTCTGGGGCTCCCGTCTTTTGACTTTGGCAACCTTCCCTTACCACAGCTGTGGGAAGGACCCTGCTTGGGAACTGCTTGGTGACCATCTCCCACCCCACCCAGTCAGTAAGGTGGCACAAAACAAATTAAAAGTTTCAAGGGAAAGAGCAATATGTACTTAGAAAGTTATAATAGGTTTGCCAGGTGTCAAGCATTGAACCAGACAATCTGGTATTTTAACTTCCTGTCTAGTTAAAAACATTTTCTAAAGGGAAAACATATTTCTGAACTGTTGTTGCAGGCTAAAAGCACTATTTCTAAAATTTTACACATATTTACGCAAATGATAAATATAGAACATTTGAAATAGGCAGATAACTTATTTAAATCAAAGTTTTTAAATACCTCCTCTTCCTCCTAACTCTCATGCAGGTCTGGTACTTTTGTGGAAAAAATCTGGAAACCTAAATTATTATTGTTGAATGTTGAACCCCTTCCCCTTTATTTATTTATTTATTTATTTTTATTTATTTATTTATTTTTTGTCCTTTTTGTGGCCGGCCGCGTCGCGCTCAGCCAGTGAGCGCATTGCACCGGCCATCCCTACATAGGATCCAAACCCGTGGCGGGAGCGCTGCTGCGCTCCCAGCGCCACACTCTCCCGAGTGCGCTCCATGG
>NW_007775561.1:0-1445 GCF_000696425.1 Galeopterus variegatus | reverse complement strand
GATCATGATTTTCATTCCTTTTCACTTAATAATGTATTTTAAAGGTACTATTTGAAATTTAAGAGAACCTCATGAGTTCTTTCAATAATTTCTTTTGTTTTGACAAAGAAGCGTTTTTTGCCAAAAAGAGCTGGAACCTACAAAGCTTTGGGACTATATTAAACTGTTTTCGTTTTCCATTATTTGAAAGCTTGCCAGAATATTGTCTTCCCTAGTTTATACTTTTTCCCCTTTTTTCCCTCACCTACCAATTGAATAAAAGTTAAAAGGGCACATCTGTCTCATCCCATTACCAAAGTAAACATTTCTCCAATTACCCATAAAGGGCAGATGTTTCCAAGGAATTATTTATTGTTTAATAGCAAACAGCAAAGACTATAATAGAAGGCTCTGTGTCACACATACGAGTTTTTGGCAGTAGCATTTAGGTATCCCTAAAGTGTAGAAAAAAAGAAATCATGCCACATCTACTCTAAGAATTTGTTAACCAACTACTTGCTAAGATGTATCTCTAGAGTAGATCTGAAGAAATACTTCCTGTAAGTATCACTTTCACAATTTATTTGTTTCATAAAGGTTTATTGCCTGGCACTGTTAATAGATATTGGAAATGCAGTGGTATACAAAATAAACAAAAATCTCTGCACTTTACAGCTATGAGAAGAAAGTCTCAGTTTCTTTAGCAGTTCCAGCTTATTAGAATTAAATACAGTACATAGGTGATTCTAGACTCCGAAGAAATCTAGGCTCTTCCAGTCAGACTGTAAACTTCTTTCTGGATGGTACCCTCCTGGAAGGAAGAGCTGAGACGTATCCATCTCATACTACTTGTTATGGTTTGAAAGTGTCCCCCAAAGTTCATGTGTTGGAAACTTAATCCTCAGTGCAACAGCGTTGTGAGGGGAACCTAATAAGAGGTGCTCAGATCAGGAGGTTTCTGTCCTCATGAATGGATTAATGTTGTTATTATGAGAGTGGGCTTGTTATAAAAGTGAGTTCAGCTCTCTCACGCAAGCTCTCTGACCATGTGATGTCTTCTGCCACATTATGACACAGCAAGGAAGCCCTCGCCAGATGTGGCCCTTTGATCTTAGACTCCCCAGCCTCCAGAACCATGAGCCAAATAAACTTCTATTGTTTATAAATTACCCAGTCTGTGGTATCCTGTTATAGCAACACAAAATGGACTAAGACACTCCTCCTCTGCCCAGATTGGTGTTGGTTAAACCCATCAATACTTTCTTGTAACCATAGATGGTCTATTTCTGGACAAAGAATCTCTGGGTCTCTGGAATGATTTCCTTATATACATAACCACCAATTTTTCAGGTTTATGTGATTGTTCATATGCAACAACTGTTCTTTTTATTTATTTATTTATTTGAAATTTTTATTGAATCATAATTGATTATACATATTTTGGGGGTTCAACATTGAGATATGTT
>NW_007775560.1:0-3736 GCF_000696425.1 Galeopterus variegatus | reverse complement strand
TTGTTTTCCATAATGGCTGCACCAATTTACAGTCCCACCAACAGTGTAGTAAGGTTCTTTTTCTCTGCACACTCACCAGCATTTGTTATTTTCTGTCTTTTTGATAATAGTCTTACTGAGGTGCAATGATATCACAATGTGGTTTTGATTTGCATTTCCCTGATGCTTAGTGATGTTGAGCATTTTTTCATATGTCTGTTGTCCATTTGTGTATCTTCCTTTTAGAAATGCCTATTCAGGTCTTTTGCCCATATTTTAATCAGCTTTTTTTTTACTGTTAGGTTGTTTGAGTTCTTTTGTCAATGCATATTTGGGTAGTATGGACATTTTCACAATGTTAGTTCTTCTAATCCAAGAACATGGAATATCTTTCCATCTTTTTGTGTCCTCCTGAATCTCTTTCAAGAGCAATTTGCAGTTCTTATTGTAGAGATCTTTCACTTCCTTGGTTCAATTTATTTCTAAGTATTTTGGTTTTTTGATGACTATTGTAAATGGCTTAGCTTTCCTGATTTCTTTTTCTGTAAGTTTATTGTTGGAGTATAAAAATGCTACTGATTTTTTTGTGTTGATTTTGTATTTTGCAACTTTGCTGAAATCATTTATCAACTCTAAGAGTTTTTGTGTAGAGTCTTTAGGCTTTTCTGTATATAGGAACATATCATCTGCCCACAGGGAAAATTTGACTTTGTCTTTTCCAATCTCAATGGCCTTTGTTTTCTTCTCCTGCCTGATTGTTCTGGCTAATACTTTCAATACTGTGTTAAATAGGAGTGATGAGAATGCACATCCTTGTCTTTTTCCTGTTTTTCAGGGAAAAGCTTCAGCTCTTCCTCATTCAGGATATTGGCAGTGGGTTTGTTGTATATCATTTTATTGTGTTGAGATACCTTCCTTCTATACCTAATTTTCTGAGATTCTTTATCATGAAGGGATGTCAAATTTTGTCAGATGCTTTTTCTGCATCTATTGAGATAATCATATATATTTTTGTCCTTGATTTTGTTGATGTGGTGTATCACATTTATTTACTTGTGTATGTTGAACCATCCTTGCAATTTTGCAACATTTATGTCTTCTTGGAAATTTGTTGATGCCTTCAATATATAATGACATTATTTCAAAATATGTCTTTTTTCCCCTAAATTGCATTTTTATGCTATTGACATAGTGATAAAAGCTTTTGCTACTGATTTTTTTGTGTTGATTTTGTATTTTGCAACTTTGCTGAAATCATTTATCAACTCTAAGAGTTTTTGTGTAGAGTCTTTAGGCTTTTCTGTATATAGGAACATATCATCTGCACACAGGGAAAATTTGACTTTGTCTTTTCCAATCTCAATGGCCTTTGTTTTCTTCTCCTGCCTGATTGTTCTGGCTAATACTTTCAATACTGTGTTAAATAGGAGTGATGAGAGTGCACATCCTTGTCTTTTTCCTGTTCTTCAGGGAAAAGCTTCAGCTTTTCCTCATTCAGGATATTGGCAGTGGGTTTGTTGTATATCATTTTATTGTGTTGAGATACCTTCCTTCTATACCTAATTTGCTGAGAGTCTTTATCATGAAGGGATGTCAAATTTTGTCAGATGCTTTTTCTGCATCTATTGAGATAATCATATATATTTTTGTCCTTGATTTTGTTGATGCGGTGTATCACATTTATTTACTTGTGTATGTTGAACCATCCTTGCAATTTTGCAACATTTATGTCTTCTTGGAAATTTGTTGATGACTTCAATATATAATGACATTATTTCAAAATATGTCTTTTTTTCCCTAAATTGCATTTTTATGCTATTGACATAGTGATAAAAGCTTTTTTTTTGGTGGGGGGGAGGACAGGTTTCTTTTTTTTTTCCCTTCACTTTAACATTTCTGTGTCCTTATATTTTGGGGTCTCACTTTTAAATACATATAAGTGATTTTTTTGTTGTTTATTTAGTCTTAGAGTTGGTAATCAATTGTTTTTATATTCACTGAAAATCTTTTTAATTGGAGAATTTCCTTCTTTTGTATTTGCTTTTATTAATGACATTTGAGGATTTATTTCTATATTATTTTATACCTCTGCTTTCCTCTCAAGTGTAAAAATTATATACATAGGTGTTATTGTAGAGCCATTGGAGTAAGTAGATTGCCAAGAATTAGAGTAAAGGAATCCAGTGGCTGGCTGGTTAGCTCAGTTGGGAGAGTGTGGTGCCAGTAACACCAAGGTCACAAGTTTAGATCCCTGTACTGGCCAGTTGCCAAAAAAAGAAAGAAAAGAAAAGAAATGGCATATACTAAATATAATCCTCAAATGAAAGATTTCTAAGAATAAGGGGGACTTTAGTGTGGGAAAAAAAATGCCTGTCAAGATGCAGGAGCAAAAATGCAGCAAGGCAGGGCTAACTGATGAACCAAAGTCTTCAAGATAATAAACATCCCATACTTTCTTCTGATATAGGTTTATTTTCAAGAGTTCACTTAGAGACTGCACAGATTACATGCCTAATTACGAGTTGGAAGAAATGCAATCTAAATGACGAAGGTGTCTCAATAGGCAGCACTGATGAATACATTAATTTAGGTATCATTGATCAAGCACTATGAAGTTAATCCTGCAATGTGGGTTAGATCAGAGCATACATTAATAAATGCACTTGCACTTGACCTATAAAATGAATGATCAACATGTCCCATAAGACCATAAAACTGGTGAGCTCTCTGAAGAATCATCACTACCACTAAGCCATTTTAAAGGCCTGGTTTTAGATTTTCATTAGGAGAAATATCTTTGAATGCCTTTGCTAATGAAAACCAAGTGCCTAATTTCTGCTAAAACAGACTCAGGGCAATTATTAAAGTTTTTGCTCTTCAAGTAAAAATAAAGTAATTTTACTTTACCTATAACTTTTGTCTCCTTTCCTTTGGGAAGTGACCATAATTACCAATTTATTTAGCAAGTATTTGTTGAACAACACTAAGAGCGTGACATCCATCCTAAATAACAATAGCTTGTTAAATTGTTATTTAGGATGGATGAGCTATTTATTTAGGGAGGAGCTATTTATATCTTATTTAGAGAAAGAATATCTTAACTAGGATGTATTTCCTCTAGGCATCATAAATAAAGCATTGTTTCAAGGTAAGGGTACACACTGCTGAGAGCTTTGACTGTTTAGACAAGGCTCTGTTCACCTTCTAGAATTCTCAATAGCAGGCAATGAGAAAAACATCATGTTGAAAGATAGTTTCTCTTAGAAATTGCTACCTTCAAAAAAGAGGATTTCTCTTTTTGTAAGGAACACCATTTTTTAGCATAAAGCTTCTTGGCAGCTCAAGGAGGAGTTGTTTTATGATTTGAGCAGTGTTCAGAAAAGAGGAGAGATGGAGTAAAGGGTCTTAGTAGGAAGATAACATGGACAATGGTCAGGACCTAAGGGAGGAGTTGGTAAGAGGTTCCCTGTAGCAGAATGGCTGAGTATATTCATGATGTAAAATATTCCACTTGAAGTTTTTAAAAAATCTTACTTATTTTTATTGAAGCATAATTGATTGTACATATTTTGGGATGGACAACATTGACTACCATCACTTGTGTACAATGCATGTTGGTTAAATCAATATTATTAGCATAATCATTATTACAATTATGCTTATTCTTTATGCCCTGGTGGAGTTTGGATGTATTGCCCTCCCAGAACTCATGTGGAAATCTGATCCCCAGTGTGGCAGTGTTGGGAGCTGTTTGAGT